>NC_051862.1:47944087-48219087 GCF_015732765.1 Culex quinquefasciatus | reverse complement strand
TGCCTGCTTTGTGGAAAAACCAGCTTTGAGTGCACCCTGGAGAGCCCCTGCGGAGGACGGTTCCACGAGGGTTGCTACGAGTGCTGGAGCGTGACGTGCCCGGGCTGTGGATACGTGGCGGAGGATCTGTTCAGCTGGAATTTGAGGAAGGCATCGTCGAGTGGAATTGGGGAGTATAAATTGCTTTGTGTTATGGATAAACTAGAACTGCAATAAAATTTTAAATAAAACAGCCTGTAATCAAAAACGTTTATTTTCAACATCGAAATAACTCGTCGTAAGTTGTGGTGACTTCTTATCTGTAACACAGCTTTTCTTCAACATGATTTATATATGCGCGCGTTGCATTCTCCAAAGAACATCAAAATCTTCGCAAAAAACTAATATCGTGGCAAAATAATGCTTCATTTATAATTGGCGAAAAGTCCAACGAACCTTCATTCGTCTTGCAATACTGACTAGTTCTTTTGTATCGTAACACTTGGCTCAAGGGGTTTCCAGCATCGTGTCAGACTGGTCACTAATCTGGAATTACTTGGAATTTGAGCAAGTAATTCTGTAATTCTGGATTTACTGAGTAATTCCAGAGTAATCCTGGTAATTTCTAGTAATCCCAGTAATCCTGGTAATTCCATGATTCATGTTTGTGAAAACATACTTCAGAAAATAATAAAATAATAAAAAATAACTGTTAAAAAGATGATTTAGATAAACCTTTTATGATTCTATTTATTGCCTATTAATTTTCATGTAAAAACCGAAGTTACAGCTAGTACGGGATCATTCGGATTTTGAGTAAGTAATTCAGTAATTCCCGAATTACTCCGCAATTCTGCAGTAATTCCTGTAATTCTGGAATTACCTAGTAATTCCGTAGTAATTCGAGTAATTCCATAGTTACTCAGTAATTCGTGTATTTCGCATTAATTCAAGTAACTACTAGTAATTCTTTAAAGGTAAATCGGCAGAATGCATTTTGCTTTTCCTTGATGCTTTTTATGGTTGTAAGAAGTACAGAGCGGATTTGGAATGTCCGCAAATTTGGATGCTCTCTAATTTAAATATATTCGGATGAAAAACACTCAAACGTCAAAATCAGTTGTCAAACTGATGTTGATGTTTACCACATTATTTGATGATTTTCAAGTAGGGCGTCCAATTTTCCCGGGTTTTGAGTTTACCGGAAAACGGAAAAAATATATTTTTTTATCCCGCGAAATTTATGAAAACGTCATAAAATCTATGTTTTCTTTATATTCGTTATGTTTTTAAAATCATACTATTAGCTCAATACTATTAAAATCAATCTAAACAAGGATAGCACTTAGTTTTAAAGATTTTTTTGTTCTTTGTTGTGCTTTGAATTTTAAATGCACTCAAACGCCAAAATCAGTTTTCAAAATGATGTTGATATTTACCCAATTGTTCGATGATTTCCAAGCAGGACGTCTAATTTTCCCAGGTTTTGAGTTTCCCGGAAAACGGGAAAATATTTATTTATTCAGGAAGTTTTTAGTTTTGAAAAGTCATAAAATCTATGTTTTCTTTATATTTGTTATGTTTTTCAAGCTTTAAATTTATAGAATTAGCTCAATACTATTAATATCAATCTAAACAAGGATAGCAGTTTTTAGATAGCTTAAACAAATTTTTGCTGTTCTCTGTTGTGCTTTGAATTTTATATGCACCACATTTCTAATTCAAATTAAATAAGTATCTTATAAATATTTATTTTTTATTTATTTCTATATGACATGAATAAAACAGCTTAAAAATTGGTTTAAGATGTCTAAAAACATAAATGACAACAAATAAAATGGTACCAATTTGTGTAAAATATTAGAATATTTTAAACTTATTAATTGAAATACTAATGTAATTTCCAGGCCAAATTATGATTTTTGTTTAATTCCGGAAATTCCCCGTACAACATATAAAAATCCCGGGAATTTTGTGCCGGGAATTCCCGGGATGGACGTACTATTGCCAAGCACTTGGTTTTGTGCATTTGACAGCTGTCATTCGATCCAATTCTCAATATGCTGGAAGCTAGGCAGTAATTCCAAGTTATTTTTATAAATTTGAGCAATTCTGCGTGGTTTCTGGAAATCCCAAGTAATTCTGGGAAATCAAAGTAATTCATGACATATTGCCAGTAATCCTGGTAATTCCATTTAGACTGGTCAGTAATCCTTGATGCTGGAAACCCCTTGACTTGGCTTATGTTTTGTTGGATTTTTGTTGTCACTTTTCTTTGTTTTATTTTTTGTAAATGGATTGTATTTATTGCGTTTCCCAACTCTCGTACGAGAGTAAAGTTGGTACAAGATTAACCTGCTGCTGCTAACTTTTCCTCAATCACACTTCTAGCTCTTATTTACATCTATTACAAAGGAGGAACCTACATCGAAAAATCTGTGCAAATATTGTTTGAAAAATTATTCCGTTATTTACATAAATATGCAATCGTATTTACACGATATAACTTGTTGTGGCAAAATAGTCTTATTCTTATTCTACTACTTCTCTAACTATACGCTGGTGCTGTCCACCGTGACGTGCAGTTCACGCAGGACGGTGGCCAAGTCTTTTATGCTGCTGGAGGAATCATTCGCTGGTAAAAAGTACATCTCGCCATCTGCGCCGTCTTCGCCGCCGTTGGGCCACCACCTGCCCTCGCCCTGGTGGTGTCAATCGAAACACTCGCTGAAGAAGCGGCCCAGGGTGTGGTACAGGTGCGGCCGCACGCCCGCCAAGCTGTGGTCCTCGTCCGGGTAGCTCTGCGGGAATAAAAATAATTAGAAAGACGAATTTGTCTACGGTGCAGCTTTTCTAATTTTCCGAGAGAAGATTCGATTTTTTTATTTTTTTTTTAAATTGGTGCGATAAATTCACAGTGAATCACAATTAGACAAAACAAAAAGTTCTTGACTTTGGAAGATTTTTTTAAATCTCACGTTCGCGTTTTCAACTTAATCATTTAAATGACATTTTCAATGTCAAACTTTCAAAATAATGCTTTTTAAACAACGTTCTTGTTTTTATTATTTGGAGGCAACGTTGTTAGAAGAAAATCTTTTGACGCTCATCGAGAAAAAAAAATCGGAAGTGAACTCGGCTCTCCTATCAATTCAGTTAGTTTTTATTAGCAAATAATCAATTCACAATCACAGACACACAATTACATAATTCCTAATAGAGTTTTGGAGTTCCTTACAACTATGATTTGTACTGCAATTCATTTTGATGTAATTGGATATTCTATCACTTTTCGTAGATGAATGATTTTTGTAAACAAAATGAAATAAATTAATTTAAGTGGTGCTCACAATCAGATTCACAAAAATAATCTACTAATTGATTTTCTTTGACAAGTTCTTGAGCGATGTTTGTTTGTTTTTTTTTATTATTTGTTTTTTTTTTGTAATTAAAAGATGCAACTTTGGGTACCATAACATCTATAGGTCATCGCAGTTTTAGTGAAAGAAGTCGATTTCTTCCCCTTTTCGTCATTTTTCCATTTTTGCGCGTGGCGCGTCGAAAAATCCAGTTTTTATTTTTAAAAAATCGTATCTCAGAGCATCGAAAACATAACTTCACCATTTTTTGATATGTTATGTGAAATTTTCCGAGGAATCCGATTAAAAATATTTTCAGACATAGGCTCTTTGGTCCCGAGACCTTCAAAACAGCATTTTAGGTTTTCATACGACCTTTTCAAATGTTAAGCTAAATTTTTGAAACTTCTTACTATTTTTCCGAAAAAGCCAAACTAATCACCTTTCTTTTGCGTCTAGGACAGCTAAAATCGGATGAAATGGCGCGGAGATATGACTTTTTGAAAAAAGTGGTTTTTGTGAAAATCGATGAAAATTGCCATTTTTCGAACCACCCTAACACGGCGTAGGTCACCCTAATGGCCAAACAAAAAAAAATACGGGTCTAATTATTTTGGCCAAGGATCCCCCAAAAAAAATTGAGCTCGATCGGAGAACTTTTTTTTTCGAATCATGCTGTTTTCGTGGGGAATTACTGTATTAGAGCAAAAGTTAAAAAAAAATCAAACTTGCAAAACTGTAGCAATTCTTTTGGTGTCCAGTTTTACGGTGTTGTCCCGTCACGCAACATTTTCATTTCAGGGGAAACACCGAACTTTACAATATTATTTATTCTACATGACATTTCCATGCATGAAAATCAATTATCTTTCCAAATATTTAAAAACATAAAATAAAAATGCATATTACAGTCAACCTTCGGATAAACGAGGCTTCCGAAAATCGAGTCTGGGTTTTACTTGAAAACGTAGCACTTAATCAAAAAATGTGTACAATAATTTAAAAAGAATTTTAAAAAATTTTAATGTCCATATTTTACATTACAAATTGAGATGCTGCTTTTTTTCTGGTGTCATCTAGTATCCTTGGAAACGAACTTGAATTTCAATAAATGTGAATCGAAGATTTTTTTTAACTTTCATTTTTTAAAGGGTTAAAATGGATGAAAACAAACATTTTTATGCATGTTTCTATTGTGAAATTGTCTCAGGAACACGAATATGATAAAATTATCATCAGAAAATGGGATCTAAGGGGTCCCCCGAGCAAAAATTTACAACCAAAAAATTCACTAAAAGTAAAAGTGTCTATTTAATATGTTAAACTGCCTAACCCAAAGCGTTCTCAGTCTCAGATGGTAGTCCCAGATGTCCCCTACAAGCTGCAGGTCGAACCGAGTTGATATCTGGATGGAACACTTTTTTATTTGAGTTTGAAAATTATGCTATTTTTTCACTAAAATGTCAATAACTCCCTTTAGATTTAACCAATCGGGGTGCTCTATCCTGCATTTTGTTGCATTTTTTAAGCCCTTTCAGATGCATTTTGAATTTTTAAATTAAATTGAATTTTGCCCAAGTTACAGCCTTTTTACGATTTTTGACGTTTTTGAACCTTCAAACTTTGTGTCCCGATTTGCCCCACTTCCCGTTGACCTAGAGTGCTCATATTTTGGCCAGATGCTAGTTTTATATGTACAAACAACCCCTGAAAATTTCAGGCAGATTGGTGAGGTCGATGCGAGATGGGTATGCTTTGCTCGTGGACTCGCTCTTAATAATAATCACAATTTTGTCAAAAATTCTTATCTCTGATTAGATTTCAAAATTACGTAAAAGCCAATAGTAAACAAAGCCCATTTTGCATCTGGCTGAAATTTTTTCGGTATGCCTGAAAAAAGCCATTTTGCATAATTAGTTTGGCTATATAAGTTCCATACAAATTTGCCAGCTGTCCATACAAAAATGATATATGAAAATCCCAAATTCTGTATCTTTTGAAAATTTTTTTTGATCGATTTGGTATCTTCGGCAAAGTTGTAGGTATGGATAAGGACTGAAAAAAAATGATACACGGTAAAATTTTTTTTGGTGATTTTTAATTTCACTTTTTGTCATTAAAACTAGATTTGTAAAAACATACGATTTAATTTTTTTTATTTTCTGATATATTTTAGGGGACATTAAATGCCAATTTTTCAGAAATTTCCAGAATGTGCAAAAAACTTTGACCGAGTAATGATTGATTGAATCAACACTGATTTTTTTTTCAAAAAATCGAAATATTGGTCGCAAATCAAAAAGTACTTTTGTGAAATTTTGTTTTCAAATTATAGCCATTTTTAGGTAACTTTTTTAGAAAGTATTCGTAGTTATTAATTTTTTATTACTTGCCATGTTTCCCCACTTTTGAAAAAAATATTTTTGAAGAGCTGAGATAATTCTCTACCCATCATTTTCTAGTGTCGATATCTCAGCAACTACTGGTCCGATTTACAATGTTAAAATATTAAACTTTCGTGAAATTTTCCGATCTTTTCCAAAACAATATTTTCAATTTTTTAAATGTATACTAAAATTTCAAAAGGGCGTAACATTGAATGGAATGGAGATGCTGACAATTTTATGATTTTTAATGTTTTTTTTTTAAATCAAATTTAAATGTTAGATAACTTGAATGTATTTGTAAATGTTTAAAGCTCACCACTTGTTTGAACATAATATCGTGCGTTTCGAGTGCCCGCGACCACTGCATCGCCTGCTGGAAGTGCACGTTATCGTCGTACGTTCCGTGAATCAGCATGTACTTCCGGTTGCGGAACTTCTCGAACATCGACGTTAGGCGAGACTGCTCGTACCCAGCCCGGTTATCGGCCACCGTTGGCAGTCCCATGTAACGCTCGGTGTAGATCGAGTCTAAAAAGGTTAAAAAGATTAGTTTTAATGTAGGTTTGCAGCTAGATTGAACTTACCGTAGAACGTCCAATCGGTGACGGGCGCCACCGAAACGGCACACTTGAACACCTTGTTCGCGTCCTTGGCCAGTGCCATCGCCGAAGCGTACCCGCCGTAACTCCAGCCCCAAATGGCCATCCGTGAGCCATCCACGTATGGCAACTGCTCGCTCAGCTTCTTCGCCGTCGTAATCTGATCCTCGATCTCGACCGTGCCCAACTTGCGGTACAACTGGAACAGCAGCTTGTCTCCGCGCAGTCCCGATCCTCGGCCGTCAATTTTGGCGTAGATCACCGAACGGTTCGAGCTTAAGTGGTGACCCCATCCGAGGGACCACGAGCTGGTCACCGAGTACGAGTTCGGTCCACCGTAGACGTCCACCAGCAGCGGGTATTTGCCGCTCTTGCCGGTGAGATCGGCACCCGGGGGAATCAGCAGCATCACCTTGGAGGTGAATCCGTTACCGAGGTCGATTTCGTGGTACTGAACCTTGGGCAAAGCTTTGCCCTCTAGCTTGGCGCGTAGCTCAGTGTTGGACTCGAGCGATTTGACCGGCTTCAGCGAAACGGCTGAAAGAATAAGGGGGTCGTTTTAGTGAAGTTGTTAAAATAGTTGAAAAAAAACTCACCATTATTAGCGAAACTCCACTCGAACATCTCCGCCCACGGCACGTTCGGTCCCTTCGCTTCCAGCACCAAGAAGTTGCCCTTCCGGCTCATCTGCGCGTTAAAGTACGTCTGCTTGGGACTTGACTCGACGGTGCAGCTCAGGCACTGGGGCGTAGCACCGACCTGACCCTGGACGGCGTGAATGTGCAGCACGTGCGAATCTTCAGCCGTGTTGGCGGCGTAGAAGATTAGGTTGCTCTCGGCGTCCCACTTGAGGATCTCCTGCACGACGTACTTTCCGGTGGTGAGCGCTTGGGCGGATTTGGTCGTGGTTGATAGCAACGTCACGTGGTGGAAGGAATCCTGGGAGGTGATAATGGCGAACTGGGATCCGTCCTTGTTGAAGATCGGGGCACTGAACAGCTCCAGCCAACCTTCGTCCAGCTTGATCTCGTGAACTTCCATGCAGTCCGCGTTGCTGCAGGACGTGATGATGGCGTGGTTCTGGACGCGGTTCTTCCAGATGGTGATCAGTCGATCGCCGGTGGCCCATCCAACGGAAGTTATGATGTGGTCCTTATCTGGGGTGACCATCGCCTCAGGAGGAGCGATTTCAATCTTGTTCGTTGGATTACTCAAATCTACTGTGTAGAGGTTGACCTCAGGGTTCGGCGTCCCAGCCTTCGGGTAGTGCACCACCAACTCATGTGGATATTGGTACTCCGGATGACCAGGAGGTCCGTAGACGGGAATCTTCATCAATCGCGTTTTGGTATCATTAAACTTAATAAATGCAATCTTTTTGCCATCGGGCGAGAACCACGTGGCAATGTTGGTGGAGAACACCTCTTCCTCATAGACCCAGTCCGGTATGCCGTTGTAGATGCTCGGCGCTCCATCATCCGTTATCTGGACTTCTGTTGCCTCCGGCGATGCCTTGTAGTACAGGTTGTTCTGGTGCACAAAAATGAACGAGTTCCCCACAGGACTCCACTCGACGACGTTTAGTGCTTGCTGGAAAGAGAAGATCATCAGATCACCCAACTCACAAAAAAGTAATCAACCCCCAACTCACCCTAGCACCCTTCACGTTCACCGGAATCGTCTTGCCTTCCACCAAATCCACAATGTCGTAAACCGCCAGGAAGCTATGCCGGAAGATCTTCCCGTACCCCCGCGCAACCAACAAATACCGCTCATCCGCCGACAGATCAAACTTGAATCCCTGCAGCAGATCCTCGCGATCCGGCCCCAGCAACGTTTTGGTTTCATTCGTCACCGGATCGTACGCCAGCACCGACCCCCGATCGTCCCGCGAAATGACCTTCCCACTGGGAGACCAATCTCCACTGAATCCACGCGACGAAAGTTTCCCCGTCAAAAAGTCCTCCAGCGTGATCGGGTCACCCTGCTGGATCACGGGACTGCTGTCGCCGTTGTCTTTGGTGTCATCTTCTCCACCGGTCAGAACGACGATCAGCACCACTACGACGGCTATGACTACGGCGGCCGCTCCGCCGATCAGCAGGTACTTCCTACTGTTGCTCTTCTTCGATCCGACCAGTTCCTGAGGGGGTTTGAGGAGAGGTGAAGAATTCCATTAGTATCGATGTGATAGCAGCTTATCATGTGACATTGAGCGTCACTCTTTAGTATTTCAATTGACTAAAGTTAAAGCCTATAAAACCGCTATTAAGATAAGCGATGGGAATCTAAGCCCCATTCTCCCGGGATAAACCACACCTCGATAGTAGCTTCGTTATCAGACATGCCATTTGAAACAATTGCCAGCCGGCCGCGGTGTGACAATGATCGGTCTTATCGGTCGAACCTGTCGCTTATCTCGCAATAATTGGGCAATTGAGACGTGAGCTGATTTTATGACTGAGTGAAATTTGACCCAAGAAGTAGCAAATAAAAATTGTTTTGGCTGGCACTTTCGGGAAACATATTTCACAGTTTGATAATAATATAAAAGAATCAATTTTGAATTATTCTGTACAAGTAATAAAACAACAATTTAATTCTTTAGAAGGCGCTCTCATATCAGCTACACGTGGGTTCAATGCTAACTAAAGTAATTCTAGGAATTATTTAATTTTATTATGATTGGTAATGAACACAACGGAGCCTTTTTCTCTGTTGAGATTATTACAACGGTAATAAAAATCAATCTCAACCAATTTCAGCAACTTTTTTAAGTTTTTAAGTTTTCCTTTTTGAATCGATTATTTATACAAATATCGTGCTTACCATTTCAAAAGGGCACAAAACTTTTGTAAATAAGAGTGTATCCCTCTCACACCTTATGCAAACTGTCATTTGAGTGAAAGGGATACACAATTGTTTACAAAAGTTTTGTGCCCTTTTGGAATGTGAGGCTCCATATATCGTGTATCACTGCTTCCGCCATACACAATTTGAAAGCTGTTGAAAAAAGGTCCTGAAAAGCATTGAAAAATCTATGTCTAATGTAGATTTTTTCTGACCACTTCGGGTTCTTCGGCAATGTTGTAAATTATAATTAAAACAAATATGTCACGCTCTCAGAAAAAAACTTGTTTTTTTAACATGCTTAAGTAAGCTAAAAAGTGTTAACTTTCAAACTGTAGAGTAAGTCGGACATATAAATATCTAAAATACCCTAGAATAAATATCAATACCATTTTTAGCTAAATTATATTTGCAATCAAATAGTACATACGAAAAAAATTAATAAATTTTATTTTAGTTTTGACAATCTCTACAAGTTAAAATTATCAATAAACGGCATGTTTTCTTCAACTTAAAAAAAAACCTCGTCTCGTCCATCTCTAAAATAACATCGGAATTAGCCTTAATATTTTAAGTTCGATTGTTATTGTTTACTGCTATGGCCTTGCAAAAAATGAAAATCATGAAAAATCATTCTGATTGTTACCAATAAGGCTGATACAAATATTTTTAAAAGTTTTTGTCCCCCCCCCTTCCCCCCCCCCTTCTTCAAAATTGGCCCGAAAAATCAGGGGGCAAAAAAAATATTTTTACAATAAACTTCAAAATTTCAGTGAAAATTCAAGTGCAACCAGCTGAAATCAAATTAAAATACATTTTTCTGCGTTTTAAATCATTTTTAAGCATGTTTGGGTTTATTAAAAAATCTTAAGATTTTTTGAAAATTTTCGATGCAAAATCTTTTTTTTCGATACAATTTTTGTTTTTGTCAGATCTTAGATTTTTGCAAACTAATGATTGCAAAACAACTGAACTAGTGTAAAATGCATTTTAAAACACTTTTTTCATTTAAATGTGAAGACTATGGCTTGTTATTTAAATTTTTATATTTTTTTATTTTTTTGCCCCCCACCCCCTTGCCCTCGGCCAGGGCCGAGGGACAAAAACTTTTTTAAATATTTGCATCGGCCTAATCATTTAAAAATAATAATAATAAGGTTCAGAAAATTTCCTAAAATTTTGTCTAAGAAACATTGAAGATTGGACCTCCAGTGGAAAAATGAAAAACAGACAGGAAAATTCAAGCGTAAATTTTCATAACAACCTCTGAGTTAAGGGATTTATATGCAGATAGGACCTGTTAAAAATTTAATCCTGAATTAAAGTTTTCAAAGTCTGAGCGAAATAGCCCCCAATTATCGGACGCCCATATTTCAGCAACTAATGGTCCAATTTTCAATGATAAAATTGACAATTGAAGGATTTTTATATCCTTTTGAAAAAAATTAAAATTTAAGAATCAATAATAAAATACATAAGGGTAAAATTCAATCTTTCTTAGACGAAATTTTAGTACTTTTGGGTTAAAAAATCGAAATTTCATTGAAAACTGTAGTAAAAACATGTAAGGCAAAAAAAATAAATATTGAAACAACAAGCCAAAGTTTCAACATTTGCATGAAAAAAGTGTATTAAAATGCATTTTATAGTAGTTCAGTTGTTTTGCAATCATTAGTTTTCAAAAAAATATAAAATTTGACGAAAACAACAGTTTTAGCGAAAAAATCTTTTTGCGATAATAAACATCGAACATTTTCAAAAAATACAAAAGATTTTTAAATCAACCCAAACATGCTACCAAACGCAGGGGAATGCATTTTAAATTGGTTACACTTAAATTTGCATTGACATTTTGAAGTTTTTTGATTTTTTGTTTTTTGCCTCATGATTTTTCGGGCCAATTTTGAAGAAGGGGGGAGACAAAAACTTTAAATAAAATTTGTACCAGCCTTATTGAACCATTAAAAAACTCTGTATAAAGAAAAAAAAGTGAGAAATTTAAGTGCATATAAAACAAGAACATCAAACTTAAATTACTCGAAACAAAAGAAGTTAAGTTTGTTTTTAAGCAAGTGTTGCGAAACTAAGTAAACTGAGTGAACACTTACCTTTAACACCAGTATACTAGTAATTAATGGTGATAATGGGTGAGAAATAATTTGATACACAAAGCAATAAGTTCCAGTACTACAAAATTCACTGAAATTCACGTGATACAAGCAACAAGTTTAAAAAAAAACCTTGAAAATTACAGGGTCTAGATAAATTTCTTCAAAAAAAAATTAGCAATATGACCTGTTTCTCAATGAAAAAAAAAACACACGCAAAATTAGTTTCGGTTCTAAAAGATAAACCTTATCAGATAATTTTATGTGATATTTAAATATTTCAATGAGAATAACTTTTATTTTTCCCAATTTATGATTTTGATTATAAAACTCACAACGAAATCATGATCATAATGTATTCCTAGAATTATTATTGAATTCTTTCACATATGAATAACAACTCCTGACCACTGCACTCCATTCACCTATTGATCCACTTAATAACCCCTCTCTAAAAAACAATCACCTAAAGCCACGAGACCGGTCAAATTGCACTGCATTCAGCTGACCTAAGCCTACATTCGCAGCCGGGTGTGTGCGCAGTTACGTATTCCAAAGTCGTCGTCCGGCTTGCAGCTTCGAGAAAACCCCCCGAAAACAACGCACGCTCAATCGTACGTGGACGCGCGCAGAAGCTGAAAGTAAAATTTGGTAACCGCCAAAAACGGGTTTGAGGCCATCATCGGACGTTTTGTTTTGGACACGCCAATCCGTTGGTCGGTTGGTTCCAACGCCAAAGCCAAACTTGCGAGTCATGCAATAGTAATAACGGCGATTATACCTACGAGTAGATAAATAAAAAAAAATATATTGCTTTCACTCTCCTGTTTATTGTGTTGATTTGCGTGAAGCCGGTTCGCAGTCAGATCATGGAGTGGGATCGTGCGTGACTTCCCGGCGATCTGTTACCGAGTGGACATTTTAAAGCCACAGGTATTATGTAATTTAAAATGTGAAATTCTTGTTTTTGTCGTTCAGCGTGGCATTATTGAACTTTTTTCGCATCACCAGTGTTACGCAAGACTGGCGCCAGAAACCGGCTAGAGTTGCCCTCTGGGCAGGTGCACAAACCAGTCCATATGAAAACCTCACGCACATATTTGCCCGGAAATGAACAAAATGCAGCTCGATTTCCGAAAGTGGTCAAGCTAAACTTGATTTTCTTTTCCTTTTTCGAAATTTTCCACGCAGCTCCACTCACCAGTCGATGGCAACTACCTGTTTGAACAGGTTTATTAAGGGAGAACCCCCCCGCACAAGTACACGCGTACCAACCAGTCCGATCGTTAACAACATATTTGAGAAAATTAGTGGAAATGGAGAAAATCGTTACGTGATGAAGCAATGGAGGTGGGAAAATAAAATTGTGATAATAAATAAATCAGCCCTGGCTGCGCTCGGCTGATTGAGTGGTTGGTAAATCGAACTCGAACGTTGCCGTTCAAACCATGAATTGTGGAGATAATTATAACGATACACACTATTGATTGCTGGCCGCACGTGTGTGGGACTCTATTGGCGCCCACTAACGAGGGAGGGTAATATTAATCAACACTTGGTGCGTTTACCGTTACACTATAACTTATCATTATCGAATTGATTTGCTTTAAGCTACAGAATTTATAGTTGAAAGTGTTTTGAATTGAATTTAAATCGATTTTTTGTTGCTAGCCAAATGTTTTTCAGTGCGTTACACTGGTACCTGCATAATCTATATAATTATTTTTCAATATAAACCATTTTACATAAGAAAAAAAACTTTTAGTAATTTTGTTTTCTAAATTTTTAAATTTGCTAAACAACCTAATATTTTGATAAATATTTATGATGGTAAAATTAAAAAAAAAAACAGACATATGTATTTCGAAAAAATATTACAGATGGCCCAAGATTTGTTGCATCAAATGTTCAAAAAAGAATTATGAAAAGAATTTATTGTCTTCAATTGATGACATGTGTCTACCTTCTTTATTTTTGTGATACAATGTCATCTAATTTATATGCATTTCTAATCACAGCATATTCTGAATTTAAATCAACAAAAACTTAAGAGATTTTTCTGTTTTTGTTTTTTTTTTTATTTTCAACTAAGGCCGCTGCAAATATTTTTCAAATTTTATGCCGCCCCCACATTCAAAATTGCTCTGATAAATCTGGGACTAGAACAATATTTTTCCAAAAAACTTAAAAATTTCCATGAAAATAGAAGTCTGAAATGCATTTTTCTGCATTGATAATCATATTTAGCATGTTTGGGCTTGTTTAAAAATGTTTTGAATTTTTATGAAATTCCAATGTAGGGGAGAGTGGGGAGACTTGATCCCCTTTTTTTGTATCGCACATAACTCTGTCAATTTCTCACAAAACTATGATCTTTTTGCATGAATTGAAAGCTTAAACATTCAACTATGTTTGGCTGATAAGGGTATTTCATCAGATAAACTTTTCGAATAATGCCAAGCCTTTTAAAAAATATTTTAAACCGGCATTTTCAAAATGTTGGGGGTAATTTGATCCCCCTTTCAACATTTTGAAGAAATCTTAAGCAAAATGTTTCTTAATCATCCAAACTTTTAATTTTCTTCAAGATACAGCAATTTCACATTAAACCTGTACGTTTGTGTTCAAAATATAACAAGTTTAGCATGTAAAATATTTAAAAACTTAAAATTTTCTTTTTTAGACCAAAATTGAGCATGTTTACAAAAGCTGGTAATTTTTGTTTACAAAACTTTTGAAAAATGGTTCAAACTGCAGTTAGTTATGTACAACTATACTAAAGGAAACTATGTACGAAAATCCAGCCAAATTATTTAATCTTGAGGCTGATTCCAGTGACTGTAAAAATTCAGGGATCAAGTCTCCCTTAACGCACATTTTTAAACAATTGATTGTAAAAATAGTATGACGATAAATTTTACGTCAAATGCGTAAGGGTTTTGGAGTTGATATGTTTATCAAACAATTCATGTATAAAAAATATTTTTTTGAATAATTTTTGAGTGTTTTCTATACTTATCAAAACAAAGAAAAAAGATCTCTTGGAAGTTTTTTGCAGCACTTAGCTTAGCTTAGCTCAGCTTGATTGACCGTACTCTAGCCGAGCATAAAACTCGCAAAAGCTAGGTTGGCGCCGATAAGGAAAATAAATGCGTCAGGAATGTGCCGAATGACACATCACCAATCATTTGTCCTTTTGGTCGACTCCTCACGATCAACTGGGGAGGTGGGGAGGGATTTGATGATTGGATACCCTATAGAGATACCTGAGAACTTAGACGACCTCCAAGATAGACGGATTTGGAAGGGGAAAGGGATTGATGGGATACTTCACAGACGAATGAAGTAGTGCGTAGATCATTCAACAAATACAAATATGAAATAATAAATAAATAAAAATGATAAAAAAGGAAAGATCTCACCAAGTACCAAATATCCAGATTATTCTTCATTTCTATCGCATCGAAATCAAGCTTCAGTCTTGAGAAAACTGTTTTTGATGAACTTCCGGAAACATGCCGAAAACAGCAGGATCATTAAGCTAAGAACAAGATTCTCTTGAAAGTTTTTTTGCAGCACTTCTTAGTAAAAATGTGTGTAACTCAATCCAAACATTTTTTAATTTTTTTCTTTGTTTTCTACAATGAGTTTTAGTTAATTTCGCACAACTTTCTAGAACAAAGCTAATTGTTTTATGGCAAAGCTAATGATGGGAAAACAACTGGACAGTTGTATAATGCATTTTAAAACACGTTTTTCATTAAAATGTTGAAACCATGGCTCGTAGTTTAAATTTTCATACTTTTTTATTTATTTGCCCCCAGGTCAGAGTCGAGGGACATAAACTCCAAAAAATATAAATTCTCCAAGTTTTACATTTCTTAAAAAAAACTAATTATACATTTTCCTAAATCAACTGCTACATTAAAAATAACTGTACCCTAAAAAAGTAAATTAAATTTTGGTTTTTTACCATCCTCACCTTACTGAGGAAAGGCTATTAATTTGACCTCGTAGACCCACCTTCACGTATACATATCGACTCAGAATCATGTTCTGAGCACATGTCTGTGTGGATGTGTGTAGGTGGGTGGACAAAAAAAAATGTCACTCGATTATCTCCGGACTGGATGAACGGATTTTGACCGTATTAGTCTCATTCGATCCGTCTTGGGGTCCCATAGGTCTCTATTCAAAATCAGCAAGTTTGGTTAAGTACTTCAAAAGTTATGCTAAAAAACGATTCTGGCGAATGTCCGGAAGATTGTACAGTACTTGTTCGGTAACTGGGCTGAGAACTTAGCCCAGTCACTGCTGCTCGATAACTGGGCTGAACGAAAAATAACGTCTAATAAGATTCAGGCTCTCTAAGAAAAACGCTAAACATAAGGCTACGTGTTAAGTTTTCACGAAGAAACTGGATTTCCTCCTGATTTCTAGAACAAAGTACTGGACGTTATAGGATAGGCTCTTTTGAAAGAGCACACGATTTTGAACCAAACTGCATCAATAACTCAAAGTGAAGAAAATGAATATGGGACATTTATGCGTTCATGTATTTGATGTATGTATTTGAAACTGGTACGTCAAGGAAAAACTCAAAAACCCGGAAGCAGAACATTATTTTAAGTTTAAAAATGGGATCTGTTACAAAATTTGCCATAAAACATGTAATTTAGTTTTTTGGAAAAAAAATAAAAATAAAACAACAAAAGGTTTTTATTTACAAACCACTCGAAAACGCTTTCGCTCCAACTTGGTGTCTATGGAAGAAAAGTGGGAAATTGTCCGCTCTTTCGAATGGTAATGGCAAAATTTGAATCAAAGGGTGTATTCAGCCTGATTTTCGAAGAAAATTTAATTTTATGCTGTTTTTTGATCGAAAATTAAAGTTTCGGCTTTTGAAAATATTTTTATTGAAAAGAGCGCACGATTTTCGTAAAAACACACTTTCGATCGATTTTTTGAACATCTGATTCAAAAGATATGATTTTTTCAATTTAAACGTAATTACCAATAATTTAAAAATTAAAGAATTTCTAAAATTCAAATGCCATTGTAAATTACTAAACTGAGTGCACAGGAGTTGTTGATTTGAGTAGGACAAACGATCCAGCAAGTTTTATTAAGATCGGAAATGGTCCGGCTCAAAATCGTATTTTTATGGTCGATTTCGCGTGGAAACCGTCATATTTCTTTAGTTGTGACTTGAAATTAAATTAATGTGTGAAAAAAGTTTTTTTTTATTTATTAAACATGATTATTGCATCCATTAACCCCTCGGTCATTTCAATTTGTTTTGGTTTTTTGTAGAGGTGGGCAAAACCGCTCTTTTTAGGAGCCGCTCATTTTCGTTCGCTAACTAAAAGAGCCGCTCTTTTGAACGGCCCTTTCGCTCTCTTTAAAAATTATGATAAAAAGGTTATTTTTAAGAATTGTGTGATTTTGCGAACTCTTTTCTAAATTCTGATTTAATCGATGAAGTCTATAAATACTGAAGTTAAATCAGGCAAGAGATTTTTTTTCCATAATCTCTGAGCTATTTAGTAGATTTTTGGTAATATTTTACAAGCTATGCAATTTTAAATGCTCAAATTTTTATTCGGATGATACTTTAATACACGATCAGTTATATAAATAAAAGCTTTTTCATTTTGTTTAGAAAATCATTTACTTTTGGAATTTCAAAGAAAAGTAGGCAACTGAAAATAAGTTTGAAAACTTTAAAGTGGTGTTTGTCAGCAATGCTATTTTAGGATATTTTTTTGTAAGTAATTATTTTTCAATTGAGAATTGCATTTTCAATTCTAAAAACAAATTTTGTGATGAAATCTGTTCGAAACTCGATAAATTATATTTATAACAAGTTTAAAAATCATTCTATCTTGGAACGGTTATTTCAAAAGACTGGAGTTTAAAAAAGAACCACGGTTCTTTTTTTGTGAGCCATGGTTCGTTCGCTCTTTTAGTGAACCGGCTCTTTGAGCGGCTCGCTCTTTTTTTGCCCACCTCTAGTTTTTTGACGTTTGTCCGCTTTTTAACTGGGCTACGGCCCAGTTATCGAGCGCCCAGTTTAACAGCAGCCCAGTTACCGAACAACTACTGTAAAAAGGGTGGTTTTTGCAAGAAAACCTATCATGTTATACATTTTTAGAAAGGTATTAAAAAGACGTTATTTATACACTTTTTGAAGGCCGGATCTCAGATTTTTCAATGAAAATGATGTCCGGGTCCATCATGCGACCATCATTAGTTAGATAATCGAAAGACCTTTCAAATGAGCCTAGAAAATCGAGGATCTGACAACCCAATCAAAAGTTATTAGCACTTAAGTTTTATTAAAACACTTTTTGGAGGCCGGATTTCAAATATTGTGATAGAAATATTGTCTGAATCTTCCATGCCAGCATCGTTGGATAGGTTTTTTATCAGACCTTGCCGATAGCCAGAAATATGGAAGGACTGTGAACACTATCTACAGAAATGAGTAATAAAGTTGATTTGACAAACATGTTAAGGGGGAATGTTGCTATTTTTACTGAATGTATTGACTTTATGAAGCTGCTTCTATCGGATGGTGAAGTAAAACGTCGGTCCCGGTTTCTCCTGTCTCGTCAGAGGCGCTGGAGCAGAAATCCCACGTTAGAGGAAGGCCATGCCCCGGGGGGCGTAGTGCCAATAGTTTCGTTTTCATTGACTTTATGAATGTGAGGAACCCAAGTAACCGTGGGACTGTATATGGTAGCTTTAAATCCCCTCTATATCGACATATAAAGTATGCATACAGAGTCTCAAAACTTTATATTCACTTTATACGCATGGAGGTAAAATTGAGTGGCGACTGGTAGAGTTGATATAGAGTTATACCGCGGTAAAACGTCAAAATACTACCTTACCGACAGTATTTGAAATAGAAAAAAAAGCTTTGCGCGCAGCTCTCTCTCTCTCTTGGGAGAGTGCTTTTCACGCTGGGATGACGGTTTTTTTGAAAGCTTGTTTGCGTTTTTTTGCTGTGTTGTGCTTCTTTCGAGATTCTAAACTGCGTGTTGATTTGATGTTCAGAGATGTTTCACCTAGATGCCCTGCGCCAACCGCCTCGCCCGTCCTGAAATATGTTTACACGTATGATTTTTGTCGATAGAGTCTTCCTTCAGTTAGTTGCATGAAAAAAGAATACACTAGCCAGGTTGAAACAAAGTACATATTTATTAATCAATACACTTCATACCTTTACAAAATATTGATAATCTTCACAATATTCATCGACGAACGGGCTAGGGCACGGAGCATCGATTGCGCACCCGGTCCCGGGGTCTTGGTGCAAGTTCCGCCGGCGACACGCAGCTTCATGTGCAGCGAGGTGATTCCGAGGGACTTGCACTTTCCGCCGACGTACAAAGCGGCCACATAGCAGCGTAGGGCGAGCCTCGTCACGATCAGCCTTAACCTTCATGCCGCCGGTGCTCCGCCAGATAGTTACTTGCCCAAAAGATCCGTAACGTGGACGAAGGTATCGTTGAAGCTGGCGTAGACGTATGCCACTCCGAACACGATCTCGTCCGAGTAAAACCTGGACCTCCTCCAAACGATTTTTCCTGCATCAACAAAAATACCACTAAATACTGCCAAACTTACTTTGCTCTCACTAATGTTGAGTTAGTGTTTTGAAACATTTGAAGAAATGTCAAAGTGTGATGTAACTTTAAAAGCTTACTTTACATTGATATATAAAGCTTACCATTAATGCTTTGAAACATTATTGAGCTAAATGCTTTGAAACTTTAATTGGCTGTTCTATATGTCATTATACAGTAGATAATAATGTTTCAAGCTACAAATGTTTCAAAACATTGGGAAAGACTATTTAAAGTGTCATAGCATCGTGAAAGTTTATTTAGAGTGGATTTAGAGTTTTGATTTAGTGCTTCTGGTTACTTGGGAAGGCACCAACCACCTAAAGGTAGATTAAGTAACGTTTTTTTTAATGCTTTAAAGAATGAAAATAATAGTTGACATTGCCAAAAGCATATTTTTTCAGCACGAGTCGAACATTTATTCAACAAGATGAAAATAATTGGATGTTAAGTTAACTCACAAAAAAAGAAATCCACACCGTAAAACTGAAAAGTATTTCTTTTCAATACAAGTACTGTATAGTTCAACTTTTAGTTTTCATTTGAGTGCTGTAAAATAGAACTTTTCAGCCCTTGTATCGAAAAGTATCACTTTTCGATTCTGTTTTGACATTCGAGAATTACAGGAAAAGTAAGCAGTTTCGGAATAGAAGTTTTTTTAACCCAGCATGGGGTGGTGCAATTTTCTTTTACGGAATTATTGAATCACGAATTTATAAAATTTTATTTATTCTTTCATTTTTTTGCCAGCAAACCTTAATTAAATTTAAAAAAATGTCAAAAAATCACATTGCTTCAAAAGAAGTGGTAAAAATTCAAAATACTCAGATATGGCATCCTTATATTATTAAAAAAAAGAATGAAATGTTAAGCAAATGATTGAAATTTAAGATTTTCTTTAAAAAAAAAACTTTTATTTTTGTCGAGATAGTAAGAAACTAAGAAATGTTTCAAATAAGTTACCTGTTCTGATTGGCCGATCTCGATCGAATCTCCCTTGGAGGCAGCCATCGCTTTTTACGATAAAACACCTCACCAATCACACTGCAACCTTGAACTTGGCCGTATTCACCAGTAGTTAAAACTTCTACTTCCACTTTTCACACAAAACACGTTTTCCCCCTGACTTTCCCAGGAGACAAATAAATAACACAACTTCTGTGCTGCTACTATCTTGTTGCACAATCGCTTGCAACTCGCAGAACTCTCTTCCAACTCTGGCTAACCTCTCGTAGCCAAATTCATACTGAACAACACTCTGAACTGCTCTGCACTCGTTCCGTCTTCCTGTAATTTCAGATTTGTAACAATGCGACAAAAACAAAACTGGCGTTACACGTGCTCCGAGCTAAACAAATCCACTATTTTGTTCTTGTGTTCAACTTTGCTTGCCGCCGCCGCCGCGCACCTCGGAGAATTGTGTATGCTTTTCTAATGAACAAACAAAACACAACACTTTTTTTCCTTCGCTTCTTCCACTGAACTCTGCCTCAAGGTGCAATTTCACAACACTACCTTCAGTGGAGCTTTCGTTTTAAGCTGAGCCACTTGCGACCAGACTGTGTTTTACCGACTCTGGACTGCATGGCACGACTCGAAGTCAGCTGTTCTTTGGAAAATTTAATTTTAAGCCATTTTTGATAAAAGGTGATTTTTTTGTTATTTGATATTTTTAAAATGAACTTGTCTAGTTAATTTTTATTTTTTTCTTCTAATAACTTTTTAACTAATGAGTTCCCAAAGAATTCCCCCAACCGTCTTGAAACGCCGCCACCGACGCTGAAGGTTTTTTTTTTTTTGCTGTGCCGTGCAACTGAGCAAACGTAAAATTAACACACATTTTGAAGCTTCGTTCCACGAACAACAGCAAACATATCCTATACGTAATTGCTGAGAAGAGATGCCGAATAGTGACGGCACCGTGTCACAAGACAAATCGGCAATCTGTTGTGGCCGCGCGGTATAAATGACGACAATTAACCGTTTCCGTTCGGCTTGCTCGCGCGTGTGAGCGCACTGTCAGAGCCGGTTGATGAGTTGGGCTTCCGGTGGTAAACTTGGTTAGGGATAGATTTGTGTGTGAATGATAAATACTTTGTTTTCAAATTACATTACAACTACATCAGGAAAATAAAACAAGCACAATTACTTCAACGATATCTAATCATATTAAAATCAAATCAATATTTTTTTCAATATGCTTATACTGACTATAACCATCAATAGCAAAAATAAAATAATTGTTTTAAAATATAGTAAAGCTTTGCAATCAAATTTTTGGAATCGTATGTGCCTCTTGGCCATTGAGAATTCAAAATGGGTGGCAAATAAATAAAATTAAAAAGATACAAATCATCAAATTGCAAGCAAAGTTTGAAAAAAAAGCAAAAGATTATTTTTTATCAAACAACTACAAAATTTTAATGGAAATAGCAATCTAATCAACTGAAAACAATACGAAATGTATTTTGCTGCGTTGAAAATCATATTTAGCATCTGGGATCGAACAAAAATATTTAGAATTTCTGTGAAATTCGGTGTGAAAAATTTGTATTTGACGAAAAAAAAATTCGCAAATGGATATTTTGAAAACAAGGGAATCGGTTGTATCCTACCCTTTCCGATTTCAATGAAACTTTGTAGACATGTAATCCTACACCCAAACGGCGGTCGCATGATTGTGATGCATGGCGGCATGAAAGTATATCAGAATCTGCATGAAAACTGTCCTCATGCATTTTTTGCGATATAGTGGTATGACATTTTAGCCCGTTACCGACAATTATCGACATTACCGACGGCTTTTTGGTTGTATTTCACAAAAAAAAATCCTTAATAGAGCAAGGAATGAACCATCCATTTCTTGGTTATTGATCCGACACGCTACCACCGCGCCATGAACGCTTGATGAAATGTGAGTGAAAGAGCAACAACATGTTCTTCTCTTTGGAGTGTTGCTCGGGCACGGGCCAGCATTATATGTGTTGGTGAGAACTGCAGATCGCTGAAATGTTTACACGCGGGCAAAAATGATCTAAGGGCTTGCTGCAAAAAATGTTATAAAGTGTGACTTTTTTTGCAGCAAATCCACTGTTGCAGTTTTTGAGATATATTTTTCTTTTGGGTGTACGCTTATGTAAATCATTTATGTGTATATGGAGTCAGTTTCACTCGATAACGGCATTTGAGAAGAGTGTTAGTGTTTTAAATCTTTTTGTATATCGTAATTTAAATATTGCTTTATCTCGAAGCCGGTCAAAGGCACACTTGTAGGAAAATTGACAATCTTTCCTAAAAAAATACACTGTAAGAAAAAAACACGCCACTTTTATGAGATTTTTCGATTTTTAAATTAAAAAGTCAAATTTCAAGGTGAGCCCACGTTTTTTTTTCGTTCAAAATTTGTGTGCAAATAGCCTAAGATGTTACGAAAGGCTCACGAAAAATGCAGGATGGAGCAACTCACCTAAAAAATATACAAAAAACATTTATTGAATTTTTTTTTGAAAAGTGACCGAATACGGGAATCGATTCTTCAGACAATTTTACAGAAAAGACTTTGACCACTGTATTAAGTCCAATCCTTATGAAGTTACAGCGGTTTTAAAAATAAAAATGTTGAAAAATGGGTTTTTTACGGTTTTTGACAATTTCCATATGACAGACTTGATTTTTCAGTCTCGTAATTATTTTTACCGGTAAGCTCGTCCAATTTCCCATAAGATTGTTTTTCAAAAAGTATATCAGGGTGGCCATAAAAACGAGAAAAAAAGATTTTTTTCATTTGTTTTAACCTTGAAAATTTCTTAAATATTTTATACTAAAGATTTTTTTTTTCAATGTTTATGTCGCCCCCTTCTGAATTGGTAAAAAAAAATCAGGGGACAAAAAAAATATTTCATCAAAAAAAAATGTTTAGTTGTGATGTTTTTGGAAAATTAAGATTGTTCAAAAAATCGCAGAACTTCTAACAGAATTTTGAATTTGTTTTTTTTTAAGCTGTTAAATTTAATTGATTTAAAATTTAAAAAAAGAGATTCCGTTATTATGGCATGAAAACAAATTAAAACAGACCGCTTTTTAAGACTTCATTTTTTCTTGGATTTTTTCATCAATCTTAATTTTTTTCTGAAGGTGCAAATTTATCAGAAAAAAATGTTTTCAAGATACCTAACATTTTGTTATATTTGTATAGCATGGCGGCTGCCAAAATTGAATTAAGATTTGTATGGTCGAGCTAATGATGCACACAAATTCTGCCAACTAAAAAAATAAGGAAATTTCCTATTTTTGAAAAGTTCGCTCTTCTTGGATTTGAACGAGCTGTTTCCCATAGAAGTTGGCACAAACATTGAAGAGTGTTTGCATGAATGTATTTTATAAAATCTTCTACAGCCAAATTTTATAGTTTAAGAGCAGTTCTCTCAGATTTCCATACAAATTCGACAGCTGGCCATACAAAAATGATGTATGAAAATTCAAAAATGTGTTTTGGAGGAAATTTTTGATCGATTTGGTGTCTTCGGCAAAGTTGTAGGTATGGATACGGACTACACTGGAAAAAAATGATACAGGGTAAAAAAAGAATTGGTGGTTTTTTATTTAACTTTTTGTCATTAAAAATTAATTTGCAAAAGAACTCTGTTTTTTTATTTTTTTTTACTTTTTTATATGTTGTGTCCTCTGAAACATATCAAAAAACGCCAACTTTCAGAAATTTCCAGATTGTGCAAAAAATCATTGACCGAGTTATGAACTTTTCAATCAATACTGATTTTTCAAAAAATCGAAGTATTGGTCGCAAAAAATTTTCAACTTCATTTTTCGATGTAAAATCAAATTTGCAATCAAAAAGTACTTTAGGGAAATTTTGATAAAGTGCACCATTTTAAAGTTAAATCCATTTTCAGGAGACTTTTTTGAAAATAGTCGTAGTTTTTCATTTTTATAAATTAGTGCACACGTTTGCCCACTTTTGAAAATAATATTTTTGAAAAGCTGAGAAAATTCTCTATATTTTGCATTTTTGAACTTTGTTCATACGACCCTTAGATGCTGAGATATTACCAAAGGTTTAAAAACATGAAAATTGATGTTTTCCAAGTCTCACCCAATCAACCCACCATTCTCTAATGTCATTATCTCAGCAACTATTGATCCGATTTTCAATGTTAAAAAATGAAACATACGTGAAATTTTCCGATCTCTTCTAATAAAATATTTTCAAAGTTTTTAAACCAAGACTAACATTTTAAAAGGGCGTAATATTAAATAATTGGCCCTTTTGAAATGTAAGTCTTGATTTAAACATTTGAAAAAGACATAAATTTACAAATTTACTAGTTATTCCATGACTTTTTTTCTGATCAAATCTCATGGAAGAAACTTTACAAAAAAAAAAACATATTCTTTCAAACAAACAGACAAGGTAATCGTTATTAATTTTGCATTTGTTTCACTGTAAAACTCATCGAGCTTTTCTGCGGATGAAGTAATTTATTGACACAACTTTGATGTCATTCAGAATAAATATTTCGCTCAAATTGAATAACATTACCAAGCCAACGTTCTACGTGCCCAGCAAGTATAAATACATACATAGTATTCATTTGGTATTCAAACAAAAAAAAACAACTTAACTTCCCAAATAATTCCGGCAGTCATGTTTACTCAGCGGTATCATCAACCACCCCAGCAAGAACCCGGATGCTTCGCGTGACCTGCATTTACCGGGTTTCCATAGTTGCGGTAGTCTTTATCAACGAAAAACTTCGCCAACCGTTGAGGGGGGAAAAAGAGCAAAAAAAAAACATTACAAAAATGCACTGACCGCAACTACGCCAAATGATAAGGTTCTTTTTTGTTTTGTCTATCAACATTTTTTTTCTGATGGTCTTTGTTTTCTTAAAAGCAGATTTGGTAGAAACGCTGATGCATTGTGGAATGCACTTAAAATCGGTGCAGAAACACGCAATCAGCAAATTTCCAGTCAATCTACTTAGGACGTTAAATAAAATATTTAAAATTAACTTGTCTACTCAGTGTTCAAACTGTTTCGTTGGATTATTAAGGGTTACGTTCCCTCCTTACCCTCAAGTAGATAAGCTTTTCATTACACACATCCTTATAGTCATAAAGCTCCGCCAAGTGTACGGCGGAAAATCATCTTAAAGTTGATGGTGCAGGGAAGAAAAAGAAAAAGAGGAAAACCCTCGTTGCAGCTAGTCATCGCCCACCCACTTGACAAGCTCATCCTTCATTCAGTACATCCAGTACATCGTGTCGACGGGTGTAGTTTTACACCGAGAATCACTCATTGTTTCGCCGTGAGTTTTTACGGCGCTTTTTTCACGGGTTGATGAAGGTGGTGTAAAACCGCTTAAGCAACATGCATCAAAAGCACTGGAGCAATTGAGCAGCTAAGCAAAGCGTGCTAAAGTGTTAATCAGAGTTTATTAAAGCGATGAAATGAGTGCAACATGCATGCAAAAGATGCATCGCCGCCGAGGGTGTGAAAAGTCGTTGAAGGATTTAATTATGGTGCAATTTGGGTAATTATGTAACAAAGGAAGTGGCGTAATATTTTATCTTCTTTTAGAGAGAAGATCATAAAACGTGTTGTTTTCCTAAGAAAATTGTTTTCCTTGTTAAAAAATAACATCTGTCATTTTTTTGTAGATTTTTTTCGTCTTTTTGTCAATTGAAAAAAGTCAAATTATTCGCTTTACATCATTGCCTTGGCGTTCTCGATTGCGAGATTCCTACTCGAAACTTGGTGTCCGTAGGCTTGATTGTTAAGGCAATTGCAAACCTCTTTTACACCTTAGCTTCCATCCACCCTGGGATTCGAACTGACGACCTTTGGATTGTGACTCCAACTGCCTACCAGCGACTCCATCGAGGCAGGACCCAGGGAGACGACTCCTACACCTGGAATGAGCTAACGACCTAACCCTTTAGATTAAACCGGGGCCAACATTTACTTCCCCGTTCGACGGAAGGCGTGCTCAGACAAATCTCGGCTCGAAAAATGCCACCGGGACCGTCTGGGATCGAACCCAAGCCAATTATAAATTTAATAAAAACTATAAAAAATGACCACAATTGTGAAAGAATATGACTCGGAATGGCAAAAACAAAAACTTAACAAGAAAAAATCAAACGATATAAAAGGCTTAGTGATTTTTCACGCTCGAAAATAGCAAATTTCACGGGGACCTCAATTTCAAAACACAAAATTTCACGCAAATTTCGTGGAACGTGAAAAATGTTAAAATAACTCTGAAAATCTTTTGTTTAAATCACAGAAACTACTTTTTATGCTTTATTATATATTATTCTTCAATAAACTAAAAAAAACTTCACTAAATTTGAACATGAAACAAAAAAAATCTCATAATTTTCAAAAAAGATTCCGCCTAGTTTATGGATAAGCTCTTTTTATATTTTAAAACAAAATGTAGGGCATGCGTAATGGCAGTGCGTGGCCGAATGGTTACGCTGTCCGCTTTGTAAACGGATGATTCTGGGTTCGATTCCCATCTGCTGCAACCTTCCATCGCATGAGGAAGTAAAATGTCGGTCCCGGCCTTGGTTGTTAGGCCGTTAAGTCATTCCAGGTGTAGGAGTCGTCTCCATGCCATAAGAACAAACAACACACCAAACCAAGCCTACTCCGGTGGAATCGCTGGCGGCGGTTGGACTCGCAATCCGAAGGTCGTCAGTTCAAACACTGGGGTGGAAGGTTCCTTGGAGTAAAAAGAGGTTTGGGTGCTCTCCCCATTCAAGCCTTCGGACTCCTAGGTTCGAGCAGAAACTTGCAATAGAGACCACAAAAGACCCGGGGGTCGTTAATGTGGATGGTTTGATTTTGATAGGGCATGCGTATAACGTCATGATTCGAAATCCGGACACTTAGTAGCATATCATTTTTGTTACAGCTGGCAAAAAATCATGTTATAAGTTGGAAATGTCGAAACGTCATCAGGATGTAGTATAAACAGTCAGTTTCAAGAAAATGCATGCAAAATATGTCTTTTCTAACAATTTTTCATCAGAATTTTAAAATTAAAATGACTTGTTGTGCTTCGAATCCCGGACACTGATAAAAGCTGATTCGAATTCCGGACACTTTTGCTTCGAATTCCGGACACTCTATTTTACTAATGAATCGCACAAATTTGGACTGAAATGTTAGTGAATGGCATTCTTTAGGTCTCAAATAAGCTGTTAACATCAAAACAATCGATAGTTTATGTAAAAATTTGCTAGAATTTAAGGAAATCGAAACCATAAATTTCTACTTTGCCTTCCCGGTGCTTCGAACGCCTATGAAATATTTCAAGCGAAATGTTTCGCATTTTTCTTCAATAAACTAAAAAAAACTTCACTAAATTTGAACATGAAACAAAAAAAATCTAATAATTTTCAAAAAAGTTTCCACCTAGTTTATGAATGAGCTCTTTTTATATTTTAAAACAAAATGTAGGGCATGCGTACATTCATTTGTTGATCTACATTTTTGATATCCAACATATAAAGCAAAAACGTTTTCGCTGATTTGCTTCTGTTTTAGCAGTTTACATTTTATTGAATTTCATATCAAAGCAAGATTCAACATTCTTGTCCATCCAAAATGAGTGAAATAGTTTGAGTTTTCTGCAACATTTAGCCCATTCAAAATATTTTTAAGGACTTCATCTCTCTTTTCAAAAACTAAATTTAAATTTAATGGGCAAAAATAATATAATTTGTAACAAAACCAAAATTTTTATTTAAAATGAAAACAGGAAACAAAAAAGGAGTCATTTTTAAACTTTCACGGTAATTATCCACCCAAATAATCAAATATCGTTAAAATTAAACAAAACATAGAAAAAAATCTCACATGTTTTTAAAATGAGATTTCAAAGATAAAAAATACTCTTCACTTTATTTAGGATAAAACAAAGCTTATTTCTTTTTTAAATTTAATTTTCAAATTAAATAGTAGTGAAATTTTTACTAAAGAGAAAAAATATTACTAAATTTTGTTAGTTCCTAAAACCTGATAAAGACAAAATTCGTGGATTTCACGTCGTGAATTTTCACTAACCTTATTAGTAAACTACCGTAAAACGGGGTGACCTTGAAAGCCAGGGTGAGTTTGATAGGTTTAAGATTTTTCCGCAAAATGAAGAGTATAAATTAAATAGTTTCGGAATAGTATGGAATCATACTGACCGTGGTAGAGCATTGTTCAAAGTACCTCAAGAAGACCTATGCATAAAATTTTGAAAAGTTTAAAAGTTAGTTAACTCTTATTAAGAAAATGTTGATGAAAATCATTATATTATTCTTCTCAAAAAGTCATGACTTTTTCAATGAACATGATTTTGAATCGGAAAACGGAATGCATTCTCGATTTTTTGTAAGTTTGTAAATAATAAATATTATATGTTTATGGAACATAATTAAAAAAAAAATCTCCAGATTTATAGGCTATTTTGCTGAACAAATTTCATCTAAAATGTGAAATCTTTTGATTCGTGCTTCGAAGTCAGCTGAAAATGCAATATTAATCGATAATTTTATTTAAAAAAAACTAGTTTTAACGAATGTCAAGCACAATTCTGATTTGTTAAAAAAAAATACCTAAAATTTATAGTATTTTGTTAAATAATAGCTTATAACTTTAGTTAACTAAACATAAACATTGATTTTTCATTGAAAACTATATTAGCTAACCTAGTGATGGTACATCTGACGTAAAGTTTGAGCATCTTAAATCTGATTTTAACAAGATAATTTGTGACTATCGAAGTCACCCGAGATTTCTAACTAAGACATTTTAACGTAACTATTTTTTTCAAACACTATTGATTTTTTTTTTCAAAGATGGTGCATGGTACATAAACCTTGTGTGTAATCTTGAGAAAAACATTACCAGCTGAAAAATATTCCAAAAATAAATTGAAATCCTATCAATGTCACCCTGGTTTACGGTAATTAAAAAGAAGAAAAAAAAGAGAAATAAATCATTTTGTTAAAATCAATGCAAACAGTAGAAAATTATAAAATCGACATTTTCAATTGGACATGAGGATTTATTGACTTTTATTACATTGAATAATGGACAATTTTCAGATTTCTCTACATTACTTGAAAGAACAAACTTTTACAATTTTGATGATAGTTCACACAGTCTATAAGAAGAATGTGTGCAAAATAATCACCGAAATTTCAACTGTGTGAAAACCACACTAACCTTAAAAAGCCAATTCTGAAGTTGATCCAGTATGCAAAACAAATCTTCCAAAATGAATCCAATAAAATCAAGTTAAGGTCACTTTGAGTCGATCACAACCAGCCAGGTAAAGCCAGGTGAGTGATACTAGAAGTATTCGATTTTGATTTAACATTGGACTCAACAATTTATTCCCGATTTTCTTTTTTTTTTCAACCAAAGAAAAACTTCAAAAGCAATAATTTTAATTTACCATAAATCTACAACGTATAAAAACAAAAATTTCATCTTATTGAACTTCCAACGTCTTAAAAAACATACATTATGTAAGTAAAACAATCGATCAATGCTGGCAAAAAAATAAATTCCAGCTAATATTCGCACAAAAAACACTAAACTTAATCTCTTCAGTGCAGCCAACGTTGCGTCAAAACAAACCAAAACCTCAAAGACGGAGAAAAAAATGTGTCTGCTAGTAAAAACTGGTTTCCCTCCAACGTTACATCGAAATTCGATGTGTGATTGTTGGTCAAACATTTGTAGGGCAATGATGTCAATTTGGAGCATTGGAGAATTGATTTTCAAATCGGAGGGATGCCTTTTTGCTTTATATAACTTTCAAAAACATCAAAAACAAATAAACAAGCAAACAACCAAGACTGAGCATAATGGAGTCAAGAACACTCGATAGAAGTTTGGATCATAACATATTACCTGCAAATGGTGAAAAACCAAACTTTTGCAAACGCAAACCACATTATGGTTAAATAAATGGAACTTTAATTAACCACTCACGAGTCACTGAAGCAAAAAGTTACTCACTGGTCTTGTTTTTTTTTCTTCTTTCTGTGACTCGAGCTTTTTGCTTGCAACAATCTCGCGGTTAAAGCGAAAAGTGCAAAACTAATAGCTAATTTTCAATTCAACTCTAATGTTGATACATTGCTGGATAATTCAGTTACCCTTGGTTGAGGTGAATGCTTGGTATTTTGAGGAATAATCTGATTTCATTTAAATTACATTATTTTAACGATAGCTGATGAGTCAAGATTAAAACTTTGTGAAGAATCTCTATTATTCAAATTCAAATTCGGTTTTATTGGTGAATAATCAAGATACAATAAGTTCTTTTGAAGTACACAACAGAGTTTTGGAGTTCCTTTCAGCTGTGTGTTACATCATAATCCATTTTGGAACAGTTATTGCTTGTAAATAAAGGTGTTACCAAGAGTAAGAAAAATTAAAAAAAAACTTACTAAACTTGCTAGGAAAAGGGGATAGAAATAGAGAAAGCTTAAAACTAGATCACAGTTTTTTTTATCCTTTATAGATGTGCTTAATCATTAATTCCCCGAGGGCTAGAAATTGCTCCGCCTTGTTACGGCAGCTCCGAAACCGCGTCATCATCTCCCCCGCGAGAGCAAAGAACTCCGGCAGGGTAAAGAGATCTTCCCCGGTGACTTCTTGCTGGGCCGCATTGCCACTACCGGCCGCGACCACGCTGGCAAACGAACGCCCCCATCCAGGAGGGATCGTTGGGTTGTTCGCTGGAACCGTACGCTGGCCAGCTGCAGGAACGGCTGCACTCGTACTTCGTTGAGGAAGGTGGGACGCTGCTGCTTTCTTCTTCCTCTTTTCCTGCTCCTCGAGGTAGGACTTGCGCGCGACGCATCCGCGGTAATTACCGGTATGGTTACCGCCGCAGTTCGCGCACTTTACGCGCGGCTTGGTTTGTTCTGCGTTTTCCCCAAGTCCGCCTTTCGTGGCAGTGCGCACACCTCCGAGAGGTGTGACTCACCGCACTTCACGCAGCGGGGCTGGAGGTTGCAGTTCCGCGAGCCGTGGCCGAATTTCTGGCAACGGTGACATTGCGCTGCGTCCGTCGGATTTTGGAGTAGAACCGCCAGTTTACCCAAAAACCGTCCAACGCCTTAGTCCGCCGCAGGTCTTGAATCTTGACGGTGCCGCGGTCGAAGTACAACAGGTACAGTGTGTGTGTACCTGTGACTGTTGTCTTCCGCGAGAGGACTTTTATGTCTCGCGGCGTTATTCCGGCACCCGAGAGGTGCTCCTTGAGGACGGAGGTCGGGCGGTCTTGGTACCCTGCAAGACAATCTTTACAGCGGTCTTCTGCGCGGGGTCAAATGTGTAGAATTTGAAGTTTTTACGCTTAAATTTCTCCACAACCAGGTCGAAGTTCTTTTGGTCAAATGTGAACACTTGCACTGACGCTTTACCTATTTTGAGGCAGTACACGAGGCCTTCCAGCTGCTGGTCAACATCGTCCGCCAACGTGTCCAAAACAAAAATTGGTGGTGGTCGTCGTTCCTTTGGAGTAATTACTTTTTTTGGCGTCGGCACTTTTTCCGTGCACGACCATCGTCGTCGTCGTCGTCGGTAGTGCTACCGTCGGTGTTGTTGTAGCTGCTTTCCTCGTCACTCAGCCTCGCGAACTTGTTACTGGTGGGAATGTTGGCGGATGTTGAAGCGCCATCGGTCGACGGATTGCCGGAAGTAGCTGAACGGAGCCTAATAGGGCTGCGATCCTGGACGCGGTAATTAGCGTGTAGTAACTTGGGGTCGAATCCTTTGGCGCTCACACTCCCCGGCGCGATGGCGGTCGACGCGGCGTTGGTTTGTTTACCTTTTTGCACACGGCCGGTAGACGAACTTCGCGGGTTTTTCGAGGCCGCACTCGAGCTGCCACGGCCACGGCCGGCCCTTGGCATGCTGTTGGAGCAAACTCGCGGCTAATCACGGTAAATTACGGCGAAAATTTTCGAAAAAACGATGGAGCGCTGAGCACTTGACTGCTGCTTGCACTCGTGCGTACACGGAGGTGATGGGAATCTCTATTAAAATCGAAGGAATGTTATTAACATAATTAAACTCAAATCGAAGATGCTGCCTTTGAGCATCCTCGCCCGGGAATCAATCATTTTTGTCCATTACAAGCAACAACAAGAAAAAAAATACGGTCCAACATTGATCGAAAAATGTGTCAGCGCAAGCCATTTTTCCAAGAATCCTGAATTAAGAAGATTCCATCCTCCTTCTCCATCGCTGCACTGATTTTCATCATTTTCCCCAACTGTTGCTGCCCGTTTCATTAAACTGTCCTTTCAGCGGAAAAATCAACTCGAATAAAGGCCCCCCTTCTCCATGTCTGAACAGCCAGCCTGAATGGAGAATCCATCAAAACCGGTTCTTCGTCAAGTGCCTCGGGGGGAGCATCAAGATTTAAAATTTTCATAAATCTTTACATAACGTTTGCGAGCGACGAGGGCGCACACGTTGTAAGGAAAAAAAATGTCGTAAAATGCATCATTTTAGGACTGACGAGCCTCTTGATAAAAGGTGATATTCATAGATTACGTCTTTGAAATTATTATGAATAAATTGGTTCAATCAAATTTGGTTATTAACACTCAAACGCTCGGGTAGTCATTTGACTCCTATTTTTTTTCTTAAAAATCTCATAACTTTTGATAGAATTGACCAATTTGGATGCTTCCGGGTGCAAAAGATCCAGATTTGTCTATATTTTCAACTGTCAGACGGAGGACAAATGTGGTCCATGTTTACCGGAGATATTCCGGATTCTGTTGGTACCTCGGCCCTCCTAAATGGATATTTGGCCAATATAATAAAACTTTTCAACAGAATAAAATCGGAAATGATGCAAAACTTCAAGGAATCATCCTAAAACATCATCCTGCATAGATACATGACATGCTGAAGACCTTCGGGCACCGGAACAGGTTCTATCCGGAAACGGTTCACTGAGCTGATGTCAATTGTTGCCCAACTGGAACCGGCTCCGCTGCCCCGTAGGACTTAACCATGTCAATTATTTTTGCAGGATGATGTATTAGGATGATGCCTTGTAGTTTTGCATCATTTCCGAAATTTTTCTGTTGAAAAGTTTTTATTATATTGGCCAAATACCCATATAGGAGGGCCGAGGTACCCCCAACAGAATCCGGAATATCTCCGGTAAAAATGGACCACATTTGTCCCCCATCTGGCAGTTCAAAATATAGACAAATCTGGATCTTTTGCAACCGAAAGCATCCAAATTGGTCAATTCTATCAAAAGTTATGGGATTTCTAAGAAAAAAAATAGGGGTCAAATGACTACCCGAGCGTTTGAGTGTTAAAACCAGAAAGTCACATAATTCTAAGTGATGACGTGGCTTATGGACGACCCCCAAGCCAGAGATGTGCTAACCAGAGGGTGGTGGTGGTCACCGTTAAGGTTGCAGTTGATGCTGGTTAGACCTATCGGAACTCTCGGTGAGGTAAGTTGCAAGTGGTGTAATTTACACCGGAGCTTGTTGAGTGTATGTATGTCGAGCTGCTGGGGTGCTTAAAAATGCATAGATAATTTTCTTGGGCTCGTGCGGGATAGCTTTATCCTAACCTCTTTTATAATGATTTTCCTGTGGGATGCTTTTATGTGCATTTATAACGGAGAAGGGGAAAAAACATCACATTAACGAAGATGTTAAATCAACATTCTTTGTTTGAAAAATCGTTCAAAAATGTTGACTTGTTTGTTTGAAAAAAAAGTGGTGAGAAAGGTGGATGAACCCATCTCAATTTTAGTCAGGAAATATTCTTTTTTTAAGCAGAATTACTTTCAGAGAACAATTTGAATACAATAAATTTAACTGATACATTTGTTAAGCAAACATAGATTGATAAATAAGGATTTTCTAAACAACATTCATTCCATCAGATTTAGTATTAAACTTGAAAAAAAATGTTTGATTTCTTAAAGATTCCTAAATTTAGTCTTTCCTTTTCGCTTTCCAAACCATCGATTTGTGTGGGATTGCTTGCCACGAAAATAAAAACATTTATCAAAATCATTATTTTACAGAAAATCTCCAGAATAAACAAAATCTCTGAAATTAGAGCTGTGATTAATTTTTTTTTGTTTCAACTACATTTAAACTCAGAATAAAGACTGAATAGAAAATTTTAGGCATTTGATGACAAAAAAAACAGATAGAAACATAAAAAATTCAAAATATTTTTAAGCGGGACCATACTAAATTTAATTATTAATGCAGAAAAATGCTTTTTAGATTGTTTTTAGTTGATAAGATTTCTATTTCCATTGAAAAAAATCCCACTAATTTTTCGGACCAATATTGAAAGATGGGTCGTTTTGCAATCATTAGTTTTTAAAAATTCTAAGTTTTAAACATAATATTTTTTTGCGGAAAAAACAAACACTTAAAATATTTTCTAATGGAGCACTTCCATTCGAGCAGTTTTTGCTTTTTTCTACAATGTATTTCTTATGGAGCGAACTGTCAAAAACTGCTCGACTGCGGGTGCTCCATTGTTTTCAGCTGGTTTCATCTGAAACTATGTTCAAATTTTAAAGTTTGAAACAAAAATACGTTTTGTGCCCTGAATTTTCGAACCGACAAAAACTTTTAAAAATATGTGCAACTTGCACATTTGCATTTTGCTAATTTAAAAATAAATTTAAGGCTATATCAGAATTTTAAATTTCTTTGCCCCTATCCCTCTCAACCTCGATCAAAGCTGAGGGTCAAAAAACTTTAAATGAAATTTGTACTAGTCCAAATTAAAAAGCAGACAAATTATAATATTGCAAAAAGAAGAACAAAAAACGCTTCTTGATTTTTTTAACAAATGTCTTAAAAAAGTAGTTTATACAACAAGTTGCAAAAGAGGATTTTTCAGCAGAGTTGGATAAATTTCCAAAAAAAACACCCTTTTAACAGAATCATAGGACAAATATTCATGCATTGCGTCAATGAATAGTTTAAATCATACAATGTTGAAACGTTCAACTTTTCCTATAACAATTGCTGAAAAGTTCAACTTTTCAGCATCCATTTTAGTGCTAAAAAGTAGAACTTTTCAGCATTTGTTTTGAAAAGGATTACTATTCGATTCTGTTGTTTTTGGTACATAAAAGTAGGCTGTTTCGTCGTCCGAGACTGGCAGGAAAACTATGTAGTTTCACGACGGAATTGCAAAAAAATAATTTTCAATACGATGAATATCAAACTAAACACAAAAAAATAGAAACCTAGGGATACTTGTATTTAAAAATCCAACAAAAAAATCATTAAAGGCTATTACCAATTTTATTTTCAAGGTTTTGTTCATCAACTCTGGCGGAGGTTAAATTCAGGAGGGAGGAAAAAAAAATACAAAAACTCAATTGCTCAACAGTTTTCAACACTTTCAAACAAGAAGTATCACAAAATGCTAAATACATCATACAAATTAAGTTTACTGTCTAAGAACTTCAAAATTTTGAAGAATTCCGGGATTTTTTTTCTTATTGTTACACGTCTCCCTTTAAATCTAGAGTTTGCATTTAAAAGTGTAAAAACCCAAAGGATGCCTCATATGGTTTGAAAGACGATAATAAATGAATACTTTTTCTACGTAAGTATTTTTTTGTTACTTTATACTTTTAGCCCAGGCTTTTAGGCTAACTCTATTTTTGGAAAAATTTTAAAATGTTTAAATTTAAAAAAATACTCAAAATGATTTCAAAGAAACAACAGCAAAAAACTATTTTTCGAAAAAAAAACTGTAGAAATTATTCTAATGACGTATTTTGCAATTCAAGACTGATTTAACCCAAATTTAAACTTTTATTACTCCCTGCGACCACCACGGCATAATCTAGGCTATCGCTTAAAACCCTATAATCGTCCCCATCATCAGCAGTCAATTCACACCCATCAAAAGTGTGCTAATTTAGCCCAAAAAACTGTGCAACTCTGGTTCGTTCGGCCAGCTCATCCATTATTCAGCTCAAGCGCGCAGTTGTGTACTAAAAACCTGTCAACCACGCAAACAGCCCATCATTCAGCGCGCGCGCTCTGTAGTGTAGATCTGTTTGCATTCTTTTGATCAGAAGTGACAAATGATGACACTATATACCGGGGCCCAACCTTAACAAACGGTTTCGCCATTCGATTAGCATGCACTGCATGTCCAGCAGCAGCACAGTGATTGCTCTTCAAACACACACTTTTAGGTTCTGAATTGCTGGCTGTTTGCTGGCGAATAAACCTAGGCTACAGGTGTTGTTGTACTCTGTTAGCTGGAAGCGTGAGCAATTGTTCTGTTCCAGAAGCAGCAGTTGGCGTTACAGTAGCTCTGTTCCACTGAAAATCACGATCACAATTAGTCTCGACTAATCGAATCGGGAAAGAGCTCAATTTCACTTGAAATGATGTCGCATATATGACACTGCAGGCTTCACAAGTGCCTTTCTGTTGGACAGGTATTCCCGGTATCGAATACAGGCTCGACAGCTATCATGTTACACACAGAGGATGAGACATCCTCTTTGGCTAATTTCAGCAGTAGGCACACACGCTTTTTGTCCAATAATCCTCTTCACGTAAACAATCACTAAAACCACAAACTCCACGAGGCAAGAGCAGCAGAAGAAGCACGTCGAGAACTGCATCAGCAGCAGCAGCAAGCAAGAACAGGTTTTGTTGCAACACGAAATGAGACAGACTGAGAAGATTGTTACCCAGCAAACGCAAAACCGTGCGCGACCGTTCGCGATCGTATCCAGACGAAGACTGAAACTGAGGTGGCAACGGCCTAGCCAGCGACGACCGACTGGCAGGAAAGCTTCAGACTCTGGTGGACCGCGTGGTAGCTGCTGATGTTGCTTGCTAGTAGCAGCAGCCAGACAGGCAGAGGGTGCACGGTGGGTTGAATTGTTACTTTTAAATATTTTTCAATAGATTTCGAATTTACAAGTCATATTGAATACCTTTAAAAACATTAAGCAAGTTTTCATACAAATTTGGCAGCTGTCCATACTTCAAAAATCTGTATCTTTAAAACACATATTTTAATCAATTTGATGTCATCGGAAAGTATTATGTAAAATGAAAACAACTCGTCTAGAGCGTCCAATTTCCCGGGGTTACAACACTCCCGGGAAACGGGAAATTTTTAGCAAATTTCCCGGGAAATCCCAGGAATTCCCGGGAAATTTGAAATTTATCGAAAATTGATCTTATCCTGCTTCTGATTGATGTTTTGCAACAAAAATTTATAGAACAGCAACTTTAATGTTCAAAATGAGTGTGGGGACAATTAATGGCTTGAATGCTTTTAAAAATCATACAACTTTATAAAAATATTGAAATTTTCTAATTTTATATACTGTCTTTCTCCTCCTACCAAATCAAAAAAAATCATTTGATTTTTTTGTTGAGAAGCATTATTTTTTAAATCAAATTTTAAATCAGTGAGTAAAATCCATGCTTCTCAACCATAAACATGCTTTTAGATATGTCTCTGTTACCACTTCAAGGAAATATGTTTAAGATTAACGTTGACTCATAAAGCAAAAAAAAAAATTTGACTTTTTATCAATTTTTTGAGCAAAATTTTGACTTTTTATCAATTTCACCTAAAATTTATATGTATATTGTTGAAAGCTTATAAACTAATTTAAGTAAATTTACACATTGATTTTTTTTCTTCTTTAAAACTTCTAAAAACAACTTTAGGGTTTGTGTAAAATTAGAACAATTAAAATCTGATTTTAACAACAAACACTTTGTACGAAGTCACCCCAAAAAGTAAAATACAATTTTCAACACCACTATTTTTCAAATACTATTGAAAAATATTTTTTCCAACAAAAGTGCATGGACCTTGTGTGGTCTATCCCAGTACATGTTTTACAAAATAATAATCTTGAGACAAACCTTACCAGTTGGAAAAAAAATTTAAAAAAAGAATGAAATCCTATTATTGTTTTACAATAAATATTATCTGAAATACAAGTGAAATAAACTTGATTTTTCATATAAAATCAATATGCACAGTAAATTAAAATGAACAAAATAAGTTAGGTTCTCTCATTATTTTTTTTTTAATTTTCAAAAAATTGGGACCAAAAAGTAAGCAAAATGTATACTTCCGCTTGAAAATATTATTTTTCGGGAAATCCCGGGAATTCCCGGGACGAAAAATTAGACGCTCTAAACTCGTCTCTTTGTATTCATTGTATGTATTGTTTTGGACATCTGAGGAAAAAAAATGGTTACACTCTAAAAAATATTTTTTTCAATCGACTTTTACCAAAAAAAATGGTTTGACCAAATAAACCAAATAAAATATCATTTTTGGCCATGTTTTGAATGACAAAAAAACCATCTATTGAGCTATAGTAGTGGTAAAAAATCATTTGGCAGTATTGCCAATTTTTCGAAAAAAAAGCTTTTTGAAAACCAAAAAATCTTTGACCGAGTCATGAATTTTTTAATCAATATTGATTTTTTAAAAAAAAGCTAAATATTGGTCGCAAAAATTTTTCAACTTTACTTTCGATGTAAAATCAAATTTGCAATCAAAAAGTAAATTAGTGAAATTTTGATAAAGTGCACCGTTTTCAAATTAAATATAAATAAATAGTCGCAGTGTTTCATTTTTAAAAATTAGTGCACATGTTTGCCCACTCTTGATTGCCTCACTCATTTTTGAAAAGCTGACAAAATTCTCTATATTTTGCTTTTTTGAACTTTCTTGATACGACCGTTAGTTGCTGAGATATTGCGATGCAAAGGTTTAAAAACAGGAAATTTGATGTTTTCTAAGTCTCACCGAAACAACCCACCATTTTCTAATGTTGATATCTCAGAAACTAATGGTCCGATTTACAATGTTAAAATAAGAAACATTCGTAAATTTTTTCGATCTTTTCGAAAACAATATTTTCAAAAATTTTAAACCAAGACTTACATTTTAAAAGGGCGTAATATTGAATGTCCTCTAAAAAATATCAGAAAATGAAAAAAATAAAAAGAATGTTTTTTACAAATCAAGTTTTAGTGACAAAAAGTTAAATAAAAAATCACCAATTTTTTTACCGTGTATCATTTTTTCCAGTGTAGTCCGTATCCATATCTACTACTTTTCCGAAGACACCAAATCGATCAAAAAATTCCTTGAAAAGATACAGTTTTTTAAATTTTCATGCATCATTTTTGTATGGACAGCTGCCAAATTTGTATGGAAAATTATAGGTATGGACAAACTAATTATGCAAAATGGCTTCTTTGGGCATTCTGAAGGCACCAAAAAAGTTTCAGTCAGATAAAAAAAAATACAAATAAAATCGAATGACCGAAATCTGAGAGAACTGCTTTTGTATGCTATCTTGTCGTTTGTCGCTTTTTGACGTTCCGAGAAAAACGCGTTTCAATGTTTGACCTTGAATAAACAAAAACGAGAGCACGCAATGTAAACAATATCAAACACGCTTCGTTTGGTTGACCTTTCTGCGCGTTGTCCTGAAGTTTGGTTGAATTTGGTTGCTGAATTCCCGAGCTATGATTACAAATGTTTACGGTAGTCGAGCTCGTTCCTGTTTTAAAGTACACTGAAACCCCAATGGTTTGACACCAATTGTTGTCAAAAGAACTTTTTTCACTTTTTAGTTTGACACCCTCTTTACACAGAGCTAATACATACTGGCAAATGGTTGATTGGATAGTAAATGAGAGTCTCGTGTAAAAAGTGACAGTCAGTTTGACTTTATCAAACCAACGGGATACAAACTAAACATTGTCAAACGAAAAAGTGACCAACAACCGGGAGTTGAGTGTATATAATTTCTTTAAAAAAATCGGCAACAGCTTTCATAGTCTGAACAAGATTTTTCAAATGAGTTATCGTAGGTTACCGCCGTTGAAATAATCGTAATTCGATAACGATAACGATAACATAAATAATATCGAACCACGATAAGGTTATCATGAACAACCTTGCAATTCATACCTGAATCATACGCAAAAATAGGGTTATGCAATTGAATTGAATCATTGATGAATTGTTATGACAATATTATTCGCTTTTAAATTTGTTGATCATGTACTACTTCCAGTACGACTCAGTGTGAACGCACCTTAAACTGAAGTCACTAGTGAACAAACTTGCGAGAGAAATCTTGCTCTCTTGCGTTCACTTTTGCTCTCCAAACATGCTGCTGCTGAGATTAACGCGAGCAACGGCTCACACTGACCGTCACCGGTTTCTCACGATGCTCTTTCGTTTGAGAGAGGATTGAATTACGCGCGCAATTAAATACACGGAAGAAACAAAAAAAACTAATCTCAACTAGAGGGCTTTCCCAACTCACATAACTGACACATAATCGTATCAATGATGATGAGAGTTAAGATTTCTGTGTGATTTAAAAAAAATCGAAGGCAGTCCTTTGTAAATATTTTCTTTTATATTAAAGAAGAAATAAATCAGGCTCAGCTAAATAAAACACATCTGGAGTTTTTTTTTTTTTTGAAAAAGTCCAATAAACCAAATTTCCAGTTTTTGCTTTTTGGGTGTTTTGAAACCGCCTTGAGTTAGGGGTATTAAAAACACCCAAAAAGCAAAATCTGAAAATTTGGTTTATTGGACCTTTTAAAAAAAATTCTTGAAATATAAATATATTCAAAGTAGAATCAAACACATTAAAGCAATAAAATAACAGAAACCTGTTGCTTACCAATCTGGACTCTCTCTGCCAACCTGTACCTTGCAACGTGCAACCTCACTTGATAATTTGAGCCGCGTGGCCGGTGTCGGATATCAACATAAAAACAATTTGATTTCTCTCCCTCTATCTCGCTATGTGTCAGCAGTGGCCGGGCTTCTTTTTTTTTTTGCACGGCCGGAGGCACGGTCGCACTTACCAGTTCTGTTCGTAATATGATAATGGCATATATTTTTTTCAAGGAAAATCATAGCAGCAATGGACATTGGAAAAGCTTAGGGAAATTCAATTTGTTGTTTTCACCGGCTTTCCACTTTGGTAGCTCAAATTGGATTTTATGGGGCGGAATAAATCTGATTATAATTTTTTCAAAAGCTTGTTGAGGACCCTCTAAGTCATTTTGTTCCTGTCAAAAGCTGAGAAAAATTTAAAACTAGATCATGAATCATTACCACAACATTTCTTGAGAAAATGGGTCCAATCCACACCCATTTTCCCAGCAATCACGTAGACAGCATGAATTTCAAATCCACATTGTTTCACTTTTCCAAGCTACAAATAGGGAAATTTTCCCACCCCCACTGGTGGGAAATAATTTGCTCCAAACCCTACAGCAAAAACCTTACACAACGTCGACAATGTTTCTCGGTGAAGAGTTTCGTGGTGTTTTTTCTTCAACTCTAATCGTTACACCAAAGTTAATTAAACGATTTAAGCTTGAATTGGCGGCTATCGCTCACAAGTTTAGCCACACACACGTTGTGCCCGCTGTTGCTGCTGTCAAAGTTAACTTGTAATTGATTACCGCCATTATGCTAAACGACCGGCAAGTTCTACAAGCACCAACAATAGACCGTTAACATCGATTGGAGCCCCCTTAAAGTTACATACCTGCCACGCAAAATTGGTGCTGAAGAACACATGGGTGCTTTTGCATACATTAGATGCAAGATGGGGGAACGGGGGGTAAAAAAGTTTAAATGGCATTTGAACCAATAAAACAATAAAATCAATGTAACTAAATGTTCATAAATTGTTAGTTACAAAAAATAGAACAACAATGTATATTTTTGTTCAGTGCAATGTCACCCCTGTTGACGGTATGTGATTATTTTAGTTTGCCAGCAAAAGTGTTATTTAAGTACATTTTAAATATTTGCAGCCAAATATATTGTAATAAACGGATAATATCATTTTCTATCTTTATAAAATTTTGAATTTCACTAGCAAAACTTCATTTTATTCCAAATGAATTGTCTCCATAACATAACTGGGAAAAAAGGAAATCTCTAATAAATATTTGAAATCGTGTTTTACTGTCAGACTAACAGTTTACAGTTTTTTTTTTCAAACTGTCAAGAAGTTTCCAAATCAAATTGAAAATCGAATCCGGACTGGATTACTCGAAGTGAACGCAAGAAAGACAAAGACAAAAAAAAGTTTTGTTGTTTTGTTTGGACCGTTAACCTCAAGTTGATTAAAATAAATCTCAAAAAGTTGAAAAAAAATTAGTGAGTTTCCATTTTTTTTAGAATTGACAAAAAATTTACTTCTGCGAGAGAAAAAAAATTTGGCGGTGATGTAAATTGGAATTCCATAAAAGTTCAAAATATTTTTAAACGAGCCCAAAAATGCAAAATATGATTATCAATGCAGAATAGGGCATTTTAGACTGTTCTACTGTTCTCAGTTGATTAGAGTTCTATTTCCATTGAAATTTTCAAGTATTTTGCTAAAAATATTGTTATGCCCCCTGATTTTCTAGACAAATTTTCAAGGGGGGGGGGGGACTAACACTTTGAAAAATATTTGCAACGGCCTAAATGGTTTTTGAAAACTATTTAAAATTAATTAAAAATTAAAATTAATGAATATGATTTTAAAGTTCCAACTCATCTTTTTTAAAACCATTTTTTTATTTGATAAATTACAACTATATGACAAATTATCGCAATTTGACAGTAAATTTTAGGTTAGGTTATGGCAATTGAAAAAATAATTTAATTTTTTTTAATCTGCTATTCTCCTTGTATGTCAAGCTCAGAAAATTTAGAATGTATGTAGAAAAGACAATTTACCAACATTGTAATTTTTGGATCATACAAATATGAAAAATATTTACCGATGTGTACAATTGCAATGTATTTAAATTGTTAAAAATATTTTTCTAGTGTTTTCGAAGACTCCTTGATTTTTTGGTCTGATTTTAAGTGTAATTTGTTTATTTTTTTTTTAAATTTTTCAAACTTTCGAAAACAAATACCATCAAAATTCCAAAATCAGGCATAACATTTCAAAAGGCTCAAATATTCAACATAGGAAAAGTGTTATCTCCAAAAAGGTAAGTTATTTCAAATTGCAACTAATTCCATCAATACAATTCTGTGGTACCTGTCACCCGTTAATCTACTCAATGTTTCTAGAAAAATCAAGCTTTAACATATAAAAAATGTCAACGCTCGTAATCAACTTTATATGGTTAAGATCAAATTTGGAGAGAATGTTGTTTCCATCAAAACAAGCAAATATCGCGATTATCATCCAAATCTGATAGCCCCCTTATTTTTGGCACCGTCCAAAATATAACATCTTTTGCGAAAATTTTGAAAATCGCAATTTACATGCTGCGATAAATCTGAAATCTCAGATAAAAAAAAAATCAAACCATCCACATCCACATTTTGTGGTCTCTATTGCAAGTTTCTGCTCGAACTAAGGAGTCCGAAGGCTTGAATGGGGAGAGCACCCAAACCTCTTTCTACTCCAAGGAACCTTCCACCCCAGTGTTTGAACTGACGACCTTCGGATTGCGAGTCCAACCCACTATGGGGTTTCAGGCGGCCATAAATCGAAAAACCGACATGCTCTAATTATTTGTTTGGTATTTTTTTTCGAAAATAAACATTCTAACTAAGAAAAATCCAGAGTTTGAAAGTTGTAGGTTCAAAATTCACTGAATTGCAGACCTTCAAAGGCGAAAATGGTAAGAAAAAACATGTTTTTTGACAAAAAACAATGATTATTTTTCATAGTTGTATTGTGTAGCTGTTTATGTATTTTTTCCTGCATCATTATATATATTCAGAAAAGTAATTGATTCAACTTTTTAATAACATTTTACAAAACACACTTTTACAGGCTAAAAAAACTAATAAAAATCAAAAAAGATGGATTTTTATTCAAAATTTAGTTTTTTTCAACTTTGCTAATGGAGTACTTTTTTTGTGTGCATTTGTGCGGTCTGAAAAATTTGTAGCTTAAAATTTGAACCATGTCCTAACTTGTCTCCAAATTTCAAAGTGCACTTATGTGCACTTTTTGAGTTATGCCATTTTGAACATTTTGATTCATACATGAAAATTAATGATTTCGCGTATACGCTTGGTTAAAATCACATTATTTACCTGCGGAAGCAGAAATGACGTACCTGCTATGTATGTTTTGAAAATGGTTTGATATTCATGACTTTGTTGGTACTTAGGTACGTTTAATAAAATTAGAAATTCCTATTCTAAGTATTTTACAGAAACGATTCGTCGAATATTCATATCAGTTCGTTGTTGTGTTCTTTTGAAAGTATGGATAATAATACCGTAGTGTCCCTGTACGATATAACGAAGCACTATTTCGAAAACGTGAGAACTACTTTCGAGTATATTTGTAAGAATTACAACATTGCAGAACCGTCACATGATCAACTCAGGGAAAAACTACGCATGTTGTTCTGTAGCTTCAAAACGAGGTATACAAAAGCCCATAGAAGAAGTTCATATTTTAGGTAATCTAACGACAATCGGTTACATAGTGATTTTGATTTAGAAGAATTTATCGTGGAAAACGTGAATTTGCAAGTGGATCAACAAAAAACGTGGACGAGAATCCATACAATGTTCCATAAAATAAACCGTCTAAAATTCTAAAACACCGCAAAAATCAAATTTTGGTTGGGGGAGGGGGTCTTCAAAGAGAGGTGGATTTTAACTCAAGAAGAAGGGGAGGAGATTGAACGTAAATCAGAAACTTTAACATAGCATAAACCGCCATTCCGTGCATCAAATAGACAGAGCAAGAATATTAAAATTCACCACATTAATGCATGTGGCCTCAAATATATGAAAAAATCGAAAATTAAACTTATTTTCTGGAAAAATATCAAAATTCATTTGTTTTCATTATACTAAGTACAAATAACACAAAAAAGTCACAAAAAAGCAAAAAAAATATTTTTGGCCGCTCGCTTATATGGAAATACCCCATAGTGCAACCGCCGCCAGCGATTCCACCGGAGTAGGCTTGGTTTGGTGTGTTGTTTGTACTTATGGCATGGAGACAACTTCTACACCTGGAATGACTTAACGGCCTAACAACCAAGCCGGGACCGACATTTTACTTCCTCATCCGATGGAAGGTTGCAGCAGATGGGAATCGAACCCAGAATCATCCGCTTACAAAGCGGACAGCGTAACCATTCGGCCACGCACTGTCAGATCATAAAACGTTAATGCAGGAATTAGTTATGAGGAAAATTGGAGAAGGAATCGATTGTTGCAGTAAATTTTCAAATTAATAAAAACTGTTTTCAAAGTGTGTTGAGCAAAAAAAAAACAAAATCAAAAATATGATAAAATCTTTAAAAAAAAAAACTTGAAAAAATCTCATAATCTTATATTACAACAGAAAAGACACAGAGTAATCCAGAGGGAGCAGTCCGAACAAAAGTCATTCAAATGTTTGGCTCCGTTACGGGTTTACCCTTTGGAATCATAGCAGCTAGTGGCGTTATGTTTGAGCGTTACCAGCCTGGTTAAGAAAATTTTTCATCATAGTAAACTCCGGTTTTTTCTACTTGACTTTGTTTTGACAAGTGCAAAGCTTTGAATAGCATTGGTTGTTGGAAATGTGAGTTCCTCTTTTCAAAATTTATAAAAATAATCAATTTAGAATCAGGAGAAAAATCTTGAACTTTGTTTGCAGTTTGAATTGTTTGTAGAAAAGAAGAATGCTGTCGGTATTTGGGAATTCCTGGAGTCACTTCGTTAGCTCAAATTAATGGGGATGAATTAATAGCTGAGTCTCGAGTGCTCGTAGATCAATTTCGGTCTTATTGTGACAAAACATTTCAATTGGAATGACAAAAATACACATGAAAAACAATACTTGTTTCTTCAGCATTGCATTTAGTCGTCACTTCCATCAATAAAACTAACAATGTCTCTAATCACAGAAATGAGGAAAGTTAGACAAAGATGAAAACAACAAAACGTAATGTACCTCCAAAATTAATTGTTTCAACACATCCATATCTTTGTTGTTCCCTTGACGTTATTCGCCAAAAATTGCTGAAATTATCAGTTAGTTAGTTGTCCTAATTAACGAGCCTTTCAGCTATAAACGCTGTTTCGGCTCGGCAAGAAACTATCAAGTAAATCCCAGTATTTGCCGATTTTGATAACAAGCCACGTAAAATTTGCTGTGTTGCACACGCTTCGGTCACAAGTAGATATTTGACTTCAATCGGATGGTGCACCGTAACAGGTTAGAAAAATAATCTCACACTTAAATCTCGTTAATGTTTTCGTGAAAATTTTTTTGGCCTTCTGTTTCATTTCTCCATTTTTTTCGTTATCAATTTATTCAATTCAATATTTAAGAGTCATCAGAGAAAATAACTTTGTTGATATCGGGAATGTGAAAATTTTTGACAACCTTACAATGTCATCTAGCCGACTAGATCGCTGTGCAAAAAATGTAACGCATTGAACGTCAGTTTGCTCCGAGCGTTACGACAAGCGACATTTTGCTGAAGGGGCGATGTACCACGATGTACCGCGTAACGCAACCATAAATTAAAAGCCAGTGCTCCCTCTGGATTACTCTGTGGAAAAGATATGCAAGAATGTTTTGTTTTAATTAGTTATACCCTCTTAACCCCAGAACACCCCGTTCTTTGCACGGTCTAGTAGCTCGCTATGGGGCGTCTTCCACTCACCTTACCGCCGGTAAATAGATGCAAATTAATTGAGCGCACATTCTAGCACACTCCCCGCCGCCCTCTTCAAATTTTCCCTGCCAAGGCCACACTACTGCCCTGGCCCGAGCTGCACCAAAACAACAATTAACCCCTCCCCATATGTGGGCAACCTCAAAAGCAATTTTCGCGCTATCTTACCACCATCGAGCTTTTGAACGCAAGAGTTGATAAATTCGCATATATTTGCCGGTGAATAACAATAGGTTATTAAAACTTGTGTAACAGTGAAAAATGTTTCCGTTGATTTCAACTTTACATTGAACGATTTTCACAGTGTCTCCCCGATCAAAGCTTCCTCCCAACTTACCTCATACATTTCCACCTTCATCTTCCGGGGCCGGCCCGACCGACCGGTGGCCGCCTCCAGGTTGATTTCCTGCAACTCCCGGTTAAACTGCCCCCGGCTTCCCCCTCCCCCAATGTAGCTCCACTCTTCGACGTCACTTCCGCTTCCGTTCGACTCCTGGGCACTGTCGTCGTCGTCCGGATCGTCGTCCCGCTGGGATAGTCTCTGATACTCGATGGCCACGGCCGGAATGCTCATTTTCAGGGTGGGAGCACGTGTTGAGATTTTTTTTTCTTCTTTTTCACAGAGTCGGGGTCATGTTTCAACACTGGCACTGGTTTTTACGTTGAACTAACTAGGTTGAGTGAGTTATTGGAGATCTTAATTTGTTTAGAGGAGAATCGGTTCGATTTATCGAGGAAAAGAAAGCGGAAACGTTAAATTGACGACTGAAATTACGCCAGGTGAGTTCTTGAGTTGAAGAAACAAGATTTGCATCACATTTTTATTGGATTTTAGCCATTATCAAAACAACACATTTTGAAATGGAACTCCAATTCTCACCATCGAATGTCGATATTTTCGGAAATAACAATATAATAATTTTCGATTTTTTTAAATTATTTTAAGTGAGAGCAATTCCAGCTCAAATCAGGATTTTTCTGATACTTTTGTACCCGACCCTCTCAGATTTCAATGAAACTCAATGAGACATGTTATCCTAGACCTATATAAGCCATTTTTGTGCATATGGAGCAAATGGTACTCGAGAATAACATTTGAGAAGGGCGTAAGGTATTTAAATATTTTTGTATTCTGTAATTTAAAAATTACTGTATCTCGAAGCCGTTGCGTCGTATCAAAAAGTGGTCAAAGACAAACTTGTAGGAAATTGGACGGGCTTTCTGAAAAAAATACACTGAAACAAAAATACACGCCACATCTATGAGATTTTTCGATTTTTAAGTCTAAAACTTAAATTTAAAGGTGATGTCACGATTTTTTTTCGTTCAAAATTTTTGAGGAAAAAACCTAAGATGTTATCAAAAGACTGACGAAAAGTGCAGGATGGTATGTCTCTCCTAAAAAAATACCAAAATCATTTACTAAAACTGTTTTTTTGAAAAGTGGTCTATACGTCAAAATTTTTAAAAACCGGTAATGGGAATCGATTTTCCAGACAATTTTACATAAAAGTCTCCATATTGACCATTGTCCTATGTCCAATCCTTGGGAAGATACAGCGGTTTTATGAATAAAAATGTTGAAAAAACGTCATTTTTGGTGGTTTTTGGCTATTTATATAAGACAGACTTGGTTTTTCATTCTCGTAAATATGTTTACCGGAAAGCTCGTCCAATTTCCCATAAGTTTGCCTTTGACAGCATTACATTGCTTATAACTGAAAATAGAATATTTTTTTCAGTGTGGTAGAAACCAGGATAGTAAATTTGATTACGTAAATATAAAAACGATATAAATCAAAAAGCTGTAAAAGTCTTGATTTAAAAAATCATCATGTTAAAGGGTATTATATTTTAATTTATATATATATTTATTTTATTGTATTTGTGTCACCCCTCCTTTCAAAATCATTTTTTTTTTCAAATGAAAGAAATTTTATTTGAAATGCTTGTTTTAATAAAAAAAAATCGTTAGTAAAAAAATACTTTTAATTTATTTGTTTTACGTTGCTGATTTTTTTACCCTCAAAAAAGAATTTATTTGGTACAAAAAAAATAACCCTTTTCGAGAAAAAAGAATACCAAAGCATTCGACAGACAGAATAAATGAAACACCAACTTAGATCTTGTTAAAAAAAATGAACTACATTCATCCCACATATTCGGAACGGTTTCCAGATTGTCCAATGTTCAAAAAATCATAGCGAATCGATAATTGAACTTAATGATTCGTTTTTACCTTCATTTGAAAGCTTTTCTTGCGATCTTTCGAATGCTGTATCGAACATCTGCAAATTTTGACTTTTATATGAAGTTTTTGAAGAATTACTTTGACCCTTGAAATCCACAAATTCGGATCACTTTTTTCTTACGAATGTAAACAAACTTTGGATCTCTCCAGGAGTACATATTTATTACCAAATAATGACTTCACACTCTGAAACCAATGAAACTCAAACTTAGTGATGTTTTATACACGGTTTGATAACTTTTTCGTGTAAATATCAGTTAAATTCAGGTGTTCCACAATTGTAGGAGGCACAATAACATCCCACAATTATGAAACAGGCCATTTGGAGGCAGTGTTTTGCTGCTCTGGACAAAATAGTCTTCAAATGAAGTTTTTGTTCAAAAAGTACTACTTTTACTAGTGAATTAGCAAGATAATGTCCAAATAAAGGATCTAAAAATAGTAAGGTCGACAGAAAAGCTACTTTTGGCATGCTACTGACAAATTATCATAAAAGTGTTCCGAATTTGTGGGTGTTCCGAATATGTGGGATGACTGTATTCTTAATAAATAAAAACATTTTAACAAACTGCTCTGAAATAACAACCCTGTGAACAAAACTGTTATTTTAAAAGTGATTTACTCAGAAATGAACTGGAGCAATACATTCAAAAAATCAATTTATCTCGAAAATTTTCCAGCAAACAGGATTCCGGAAATCGGGGAAAATTGCATTCAACAGATTCAAAACAAAACATAGGAACGCAATGCTGCAATTATATTATATAAGAGTGTAGAAATGGGTCACACTAGAATACGTTAAGCGTTCCAGAGTGTTTAGGCCTTGCTTGAAATTTGTTAGATGGTTTATTTTTTACTGAAGCTTAATATAAAATTTGAATTAAAAAAAAATTAAATACAATGAACAAATTTAAATTAAGTTTTTAAAAATGAGATTTAAGTTACTCTATGTAAACTGTTTTAAAGAAGTCACGTTCAATCACAGCTATCTTCACCGCATGACTGCAGATCTTTCCATCGCGATGGTATCATTCTCCACTTATTTCATGAGTAATGAGCGTTTAACTTCGCAAAAACGTCTTTCAAAACGTATCCAGCGACCGTCACGAGCACAAATTAAACTGTTCACTGGGTTGAAACTTTCGCAGATTCCTCAATATCACACGCAGTCTCGTTATTTTCTACGAACCAAGAGACAGTGCTCTGTTTCCACCTTCAATCCGAACATTAGACTAATTCTAAGTACTAAGCTCGCTTTTGGTCCGTCCCTATAGTCCATCGAACTCACACAACCTTCAGCTGACTACACACAAATCAAAGCCGCGAGATTGTGTAAGTAACTCACATTGGTGGTTCTCGAATGGTAGAAAGGCAAATCTCAAGGCAAATTCAAACAAGCAAAAAAAAAAGAGTTCGTTTGTTTACTCGATGAACGGAGGCAAAAACACCAACAACAACGACGGCAACAGATGTAAACATCTGTGAGTTGAGCAGTTTGCACATTGGAGTCCTACACGAGAAATTCCCCGTGGAAAAAGACGCTGAATCGAGTCGCAAGAAACTTACCAAGGGACTTGGGGTATTGGATGCGTTTATGGTAAGAAAAGTGCGATTATTAAAGCAATGCATTTTTTTTTTGCAATCCTGGTTGATGCGATAACCACATATTTGTCATTTAAAATAATCAATCTTTAAAAAAAATAAAAAAAAAACAATCCCATTTCACCCACTCTAACCCCAAATGACCACCGTCATTCACAAGTCTCCCACAGGCAAAGTGCGCAGCACTATCACAATTATTATCAATTTAGCTCACTTCTGACCCATTACACGTTCCACGTTCACGTACTCGAATGATGAGCACGCCCAAGATGACGGCACATTTCTCTCTGAAACACTGCACCCATAACCAGGATACGCACTAAACTTAATTAATCAAACAAGAAGTGACACCACTTCACCTCACTTCTTGTGTACTCTCCATGTCCACTCCCACCAATCTAGGAGGCCGAAAAAAGGGCATCTTTGCCGGCGGCGTCCACCATGTCACTCTTCAACAGGCCGATAAGCAAGTTGGCGAACTGCGTGTACTTAATGATAAAAAGTACTTATCAATTTCCCTAGAGGTAAATGAAGCATTTCTTGCTTTTTTATATTTTTTTGGTTTCGTTGGTGTGCTCACAACTTTTTATTGGGTTGTCACAATAGAGCAAATAAAAGTATTTTGACATTTTTTTCTATTTTTATTTTTTCAATTGTTTTTAATGTTTAAAAAAATTACCAAGATTATCTAATAGGAAAACGATTCATCTGAAAATTTCTGCATGCTAACGAATCTAATCACGAAGCCAAGGTCCATTTTTTGACGTTCCGGGACGGAGGGGTGGTACGACCCCGTGTATTTTTTAACATTCGTAAAATAAGTTTTTTTCTTTCAATAATTTGCTTGGTAGTACGGTAGTATAGAAATAGACACCCAATATCAATGAGTTGTTGTTTTTTTTTTTTTTTTTTTTTTTGATAACGTACTTTAAAAAATAAAAAAGGGTTTTATTTATTTAAAAAACGCAAATAGTATTGAAACCTCTTCTGTTTTTTTTACTTAACTAGAAACGTAGTTAGACATTTCACAAGATAGGGAATTCAATGTTTTTTTTCGAATCTGTAACAAACCAAAAAGTCGTTTTACATTTAAAACAAATGCTTGAAGTCTTAATTTCATGTTTTTTTGTAACTCCGCTGAGTTGTTTTTTTAGAGTGATACAATATTGTAAAAAGTTGTAGAGACAACATTTACACAATTTCATATTTATAATTAGAAGGGTTGCTTTGGGTACACTCTTACAAATAACTTTTAAAAAGTAAAAAAACACACGAAATCTTTTTTTTTTTTTTTGAAAATAAATTGAAAAAAAAAATCTCTTCTGGTTTATTGATACTACATTACAGGAGGGAAATTTTACAAAAACATGGTGCACAATTTTTAGTGAAAAATTAAAATTGTGAATTGTTTTTGTATCTTTTTATTTTTTTTCGTGCACCATGTTTTTGTAAAATATCCCTCCTGTAATGCAGTTTTCGTATCGGCAATAAACCAGAAGAGATATTTTTTCAAATTATTTCCAAAAAAAAAGATTTTGTGTGTCTTTTTACTTTTTTACGTTCCGAATTTTTGAGAAAGTCCTAAAACCGGGCGTCCAATTTCGTATGTTGTTTCACTGAGTTACGGTGATTTTAAACAAAATAAAATTATCATCACCAGAATTTCCAATGAGTCCGCTGTGAATGAATTTTGAAATCTTATTTGTTAGCAGAACAATTTTATTACAGTTATATTTGAAGTTTTGAAGTTTTTTTTTAAATGGTGGTTTATGCACGAGTCATATATTTATCCAACGAGGTTTACCGAGTTGAAAAAATAGGACAAGCTTTGCAACGAGTTGTTACATTTTTTTTTTGCAATTCCAAAAAACACGCTTTTTAAATGGAAATTATGTCAAACATTCATGTGTTAAGTAAATTCACCGTGAAAAACAAAACAACAATAAAAAATGTTACTTTTCGATAAAAGTGTTGAAAAATTCAACTTTTCAGCACCCATTTCAGTGCTGAAAAGTTGGACTTTTCGTCACTGGTATTAGAAGGTATTGATTTTCAAATCAGCTATTTTTGGTACATAAAAGTAGGCCGTTTCGTTTCTCCAGAAGAACATGACAGTTTCCCGTTGATCCCGTTGACAGTTTCACAACGGGATTGTAAAAATATCTTTTTGCTCTCTAATTTTCCGGCTCAATTTGAAAAATTAAAAAGTATAAAAATTTAAATTACGATTGTTTCAGCGTTTGAATGAAAAAAAAAGTGTTTCATAATGCATTATAAACCTGTTCAGATATTTTGCAATAATTGGTTTCCAAAATATGCAAGTATTGATGTTTTTTTTCTTGAAATATCATAAAAATTCGAAATATAAAAAAATCCAAGTATGCTAAATATGAATATCGATACGGGAAGAATCATTTGCCTGTGATTTTTAAATAAAATAAGAGAAGTAAAGTTCAACAAAAGCTGCTCAAAATGACCTCCTGAACACGAAAAAAATAAAAATTTCGGAAGAAAAAACATGAACTTTGAGGAGTTAAAAATAGTAGTTTATGCAACAAGTTGCAAAAAGAGGATTTTTGCAGCACGATTCGTTTATTTATCCAACGAGGTTCACCGAGTTGGATAAATACGAAGAGTGCTGAAAAAATCAAGTTTTGCAACGAGTTCCATACAATTTTTTTGCAATTCCAAAAAACACACACTGACTGAAATTTTATGTCAAATTTTCATATATTTTGTCAATAAATCGTTTAAATCAAAAAAATGTTGAAGAATGTTACTTTTCAAAACAAAAGCTGAAAAGTTCAACTTTTCAGCACACATTTGAGTGCGGAAAAGTAGAACTTTTCAGCATTTATTTTGAAAAGTGTTGCTATTCGATTCTGTTATTTTTGGTACAGAAAAGTAGGCTATTTCGTCGTTCAAGAATGACAGGAAAAGTAAGTAGTTTCACGACGGAATTGCAAAAAAACTAATTTAATACGCTTATAATCTGAATTTTTGGGAGGCGATTCACTATACATTATTGAAAAATGTGCATTCTTAAATTTAATAATGAGAATTACAAATTTCGTGGTTTGCACAGCAAAAAAAAGTAGAATTTTGGATTGTTGAAAACTTGGTAGGTTGAATATTACCACTTTTTTAAGTAATGTTAGCTAAAAAATGTGTAAAAATGTGAACCTGATGATTATTCAGCACAAACTTATAAAAAACTTACTTAATCCACCCTTAGGTGGTTGGCGCCTTCCTCACATTTAAAGATTGCTATCCAAAATGCAAGAAGTGCGTAAATAACACTTAAGTGCTTATAACTTTTGATAGGGTTGTCAGATTTTCAATGTTTTGGACGCATTGGAAAGCTCTTTTGAATACCTATCCAACGATAGGTCGCATGAGAGATCCGGACAGCATTATCGGCAAAATATCTGAGATCCGGCCTCGAAAAAGTGCGTAAATAACGCTTAAGTGCTTATAACTTTTGATAGGGTTGTCAGATTTTCAATGTTTTGGACGCATTGGATAGCTCTTTTGAATACCTATCCAACGATAGGTCGCATGAGAGATCCGGGCAACGTTTTTATCAATATATCTGAGATCCGGCATCCAAAAAGCGTATAACTAACACTTAAGTGCTTATAACTTTTGATAGATTTGTCAGATCTTCAATGTTTTGGACGCGTTGGAAAGGTCTTTTAAAAACCTTTCTGAAAATGTATAGCATGACGGGTTTTCTTACAAAAACCACCCTTTTTACAATCTTCCGGACTTTTGCTAAAAGCGTTTTTTTAGCATAACTTATCAGGGTGACCACTCAAATTCCATTTTCAAATTCCCGACTTTTTCCCGACTTTTTTCCAGACTTTTCCAGAATGCTCAAATAATAGGCATTTCTTATCTAAAGAATGATTTCAAACAAAAAACTTTCTATAAGAAAAGTCAATATTAACCACCGAAAAAAAAATCTCAATTAATTTAAAAAAAAAATCCAAATATAGGCATTTTTTGAAAATACAGAAACTAAACAACAAAATTCAAAAATATAATTTCATTATTATGATTCAGAGTAGAAACACAAACAATGAGTCTTTGAAAAATAATAGAAGGTTCAACAATACTTATAACTTCCATGGTATTTTTTAAATTGGCAAACGTATAGTTTTTGATATTTTTTTAACTTCATCATCATTTTAAATCAAAGAATGATTAAAACATAATTGCTGTTATTATTCATTCAAAAGATTTAGAAAAATGTCAAGAAATTCATAAAAGAAAATGTTTTTGCCAAGTTCCCTTTTTAATTATGTAATTTTTGATATTGAATTTTTTAATCAATGTTAATTTTTCTAGTGGTCAGTATTTAACTGTTTTTTTTTTCAATGAAAATTCTGTTTGATATGATTTTATGTTTTCCCACTTATTTAAAGTAACTGTTTGAAGAGACAATATTTTTTAATAATTATGCAAGAACTCAAAATGTCTTGGATTATTTTTTTGCAATTTCAATATTTTCTTTATGTTTTCAAAACGAAAAAATCTTTTTCAATTTTGGATTTTATTCGATATTTAAGTTTTCCGCAAACTGGAAATCAAGCTTTATCTATGGTAGGTAATTTACCCATACTCACAAAAAAAATCAAGGGCAACATTTGGAAAAAAAAACATTTTAAATTACTTAATGAATTTAGTTAAACAATTACAAATATTTACCCAAAAATTATATTAGTTTTTCATCAACTTAACCTCTTGTTTTGTGAACAAAAATTAAGAGCGATCATTTGATTCATAAAAATATATTATGAAAATCTGTGTCAAAGACTTCAATATTCATAAAGATTTAAAAGGTCTTAAACAGCTTTTCCATACTCAAATATATTGAAATAGTGAAAATAACCTTAAATTTAAAGTAAGTTACTAAAGCGGAAATGAGTGAATTCAATTTGAAAATTGTACAAAATATTACAAAATTTATTCAAGAGTTAAAAAAGCTCAGAATTCCCGACTTTTCCCGACTTTTTGGCATAAAATCATAAATTCCCGACTTTTTCCCGATTTTTGGCGGATTTCGACGAATTCCCGACTTTTTCCCGACTTTCCCGATTTCCCGACTTGAGTGGCCACCCTGCATAACTTTTGAAGTACTTAACTAAACTGCATAATTTTTAATAGCGACTTATGGGACCCTAAGACGGATCGAATGAGGCCAAAACGGACAAAATCGGTTCAGCCAGTCTCGAGATAATCGACTGACAATTTTTTGATCAACATCCCACCACACACACAGACATTTGCTCAGAATTTGATTCTGAGTCGATAGGTATACATGAAGGTGGGTCTAGGAGGTCTAATTGAGAAGTTCATTTTTCGAGTGATTTTATAGCCTTTCCTCAGTAAAGTGAGGAAGGCAAAAAAGGTGCAGGTGGTTATGTTACACATGACCAGTATGACAAAGAACTTTGCAAGATGATTGTTGAAATTTTCGATTAGAATGTCCGGTCCAAATTCCCCCCTTATAATAACCGTCCTATCGAACTAAGGGGACGGAAATTGCAAGTGGAGCTGAAATAGAAATCGAAGTGAAATCAATTTACTTTCCTTCACCACTCGAAAGTTACCAAGATGCGGGAATGTTTTTGCAAGGCTGTTGCAAGCAATCGGCGGCAGTAAAGGAAATTTGAACAGCACACATTAAAAACTACCCTTTACAGGGCTTTTAATGATTACGAGATAGTTATTCTAAATTTCCAGAAACAGATTTTCACAGTGGCACAAAAAAATGTGCATTGCAGTAGTCTATTTATTACTTCCTGCCTAATAAGCAATATATTTTAACTGCTTAGCATTAGCATATTTTAACTGCTTAATTTCAGATAATGGCCAAATGCAACTTTTTATGTCCAGTATCAAAAATCATTTAGTTTGATACCCATATTGCCCCAACTCTTACGGTCCGGCAAATGTCCCCTCATCGGAACATCCCCGGGGCCTCCGGCTACTTCGGATTGTGGCCACTACTGCCAAAATGTCAAATTTCATGTCCGGTATCAAAAACCATTAGGTTTGATACCCATATTGCCCCAACTCTTACGGTCCAGCAAATGTCCCCCCATCGGAACATCCGCGGGGCCTCCGGCCACTCTGGATTGTGGCCACTACTGCCGAAATGTCAAATTTCATGTCCAGTATCAAAATCCTTAAAGTTTGATACCCATATTCCCCCACCTCTTACGGTTCGGCAAATGTCCCCCCATCGGAACATCCGCGGGGTCTCCGGCCACTCCGGATTGTGGCCACTACTGCCAAAATGTCAAATTTAATGTCCGGTATCAAAAACCATAAAGTTTGATACCCATATTGCCCCAACTCTTACGGTCCAGAAAATGTCCCCCCATCGGAACATCTGCGGGGCCTCCGGCCACTCCGGATTGTGGCCACTACTGCCGAAATGTCAAATTTCATGTTCAGTATCAAATACTACTGCCGAAATGTCAAATTTCATGTTCAGTATCAAATACCATAAAGTTTGATACCCATATTGCCCCAACTCTTACGGTTCGGCAAATGTCCCCCCATCGGAACATCCGCGGGGCCTCCGGCCACTCCGGATTGTGGCCACTACTGCCAAAATGTCAAATTTAATGTCCGGTATCAAAAACCATAAAGTTTGATACCCATATTGCCCCAACTCTTACGGTCCAGAAAATGTCCCCCCATCGGAACATCTGCGGGGCCTCCGGCCACTCCGGATTGTGGCCACTACTGCCGAAATGTCAAATTTCATGCCCAGTATCAAAAACCATAAAGTTTGATACCCATATTGCCCCAACTCTTACGGTCCGGCAAATGTCCCCCCATCGGAACATCCGCGGGGCCTCCGGCCACTCCGGATTGGGGCCACTACTGCCAAAATGTCAAATTTCATGTCCGGTATCAAAAACCATAAAGTTTGATACCCATATTGCCCCAACTCTTACAGTCCGGCAAATGTCCCCCCATCGGAACATCCCCGGGGCCTCCGGACACTCCAGGTGGTGGCCACTACTGCCAAAATGTCAAATTTCATGTCCGATATCAAAAACCATAAAGTTTGATACCCATATTGCCCCAACTCTTACGGTTCGGCAAATGTCCCCCCATCGGAACATCCGCGGGGCCTCCGGCCACTCCGGATTGTGACCACTACTGCCGAAATGTAAAATTTCATGCCCAGTATCAAAAACCATAAAGTTTGATACCCTTATTGCCCCAACTCTTACGGTTCGGCAAATGTCCCCCCATCGGAACATCCGCGGGGCCTCCGGCCACTCCGGATTGTGGCCACTACTGCCGAAATGTAAAATTTCATGCCCAGTATCAAAAACCATAAAGTTTGATACCCATATTGCCCCAACTCTTATGGTTCGGCAAAAGTCCCCCCATCGGAACATCCGCGGGGCCTCCGGCCACTCCAGGTGGTGGCCAGTTCCAATGATCGACTCCCGCGACTGGCATGTCTTAGCTGGTCCTTGCCTCCAAGCCATCTGCTCCCGGACCTCCAGGCCGTCTGCTACCGGGCCACCAGGCCATCTGCTTCTGATGTGTTCTCGTCGACGTCCAGCAATAGAATGAATTTTCGGGACCGACCGAGCCGAGTTTTGTTGGCTCGTCGACGATCCGAAAATTATGAGGTGAAGTGGGGGAGATTTTAGATACATCAATCTCACGTCTCTCGATCGACTGATTGGGAAACGTTCGTTCATCCAACCAGCGTGCACCAAAAAGAGGGGAAATTTGCCGAGAGGGGAATTCGTCACGTAACGTTTTCGCTTCGCGAAAATTTTGGATTGACACCACGTATAGAAACCTTAGGACAAAGTTCTTTGTCAAAATTCATCATTTTCTGATGATGAATCTGAGATTACACATTTTTTTACACAAAATCTGTCACCATTTCCTGATGAATATTACCATCATTTTTTTCTGTGTGCGTATTGACGAAATTTCACAGATTTTGCGTGTTTTACGATAAACGTGTTTAACGATAAACAACGATAAACAACCTATAAAATTGATAATGGAACGAACTAAATTGAATGATTGACGTATCTACTCAATTCAGTTTTATCATCATATGATGTCAGTAAACGCTTCAGTTTTGTCAAGGTATTAAAGCGTAGAACCCCAAAGCTAAGATTGAAAATAAAAATGTAAATTTCTGGAATAATCTCAAAATTGACAAGTTGTAAAAGTGCACATGACTTTTTGATCAGATCTTCAAATCCAACGGCTTATCAAATAGTTTCACCATAAACTTGAAACTTTTATGTATGATTACAAAACCACTCCTTGATAAGAAAACCAGAAAAAAGACCTTGACGCGAAACGAGCGTCTTCTATCGGAATTCCGCTTTCCTTTCCCCGAGTGATGACACTTTGACTTTTGCACGTTGCCCAGATCCCTAGATATGCCGCGTATGCCACGCGACATCCACTTTGCGTATCTCGGCCGGTTTTCCGCGAAGGAATCCATTCAAAAGTAAGTGGTGCTGTTTGCGTGCACGATATTGCTGAAGCCGGCGAATGGTTTAATCACAGATTCCACCGCATCAAACGCGAAGACTTTCAAGTCATACCCCCGCGGAAAGTCCTTCACCAACAACGAAGCACTTTAATTTGAGTTGCACAATTTAAAATGAATTAAGTGAAGGCGAAGCTCCGCTCGAACTGAAGCAGATGATCAACTGTTGCTCATTCTACAGTCGCGATCGCCGTCATCGTCACCAGCATCTGGCATTTGCAGAACAAGTCTGTTTTGTTTTTTTCGCGAGACTACAAACTCGCGAGATCACGACCTGCGTCACAACTACACACAGCCCGGTTCGACTCGTTTAGATAATCAGCGTTTCGCCTCTTTTAACGTTGTTTGTTTGGCTTTTCGCGCACCGGTGTTGGTTGCTTGACAGCTGACGATCGCCGCACTGGATGCTGTAACGACCTCACGATATTCTCGACCACCCTTGAACAGCTACTTGACACTCAAGTACGTCACCTTAGCGCTTCATCTTCTAGCTCTTCTTCGAGCATAATCCGCACCATTCAACGCTTTCACCGACGACGACGACGACGACGACGACCAGGGAGAAAGGTCACACCACCACTTTGGAACAGACACACCAACGTGACGGACGCGCGTCCACTTGCCTTGCCGGCGAAACACTGACTTGTGACGGTGCTGGCTGGTGGGATGATGCTGGGACTTGCCGCGCAACGCCACGACTTCGAGAGCTCTATACGACAAGATGGTGTGTGGTGAGCATGAATCTCGTGTTCGATTCCCGTGAATTGTTGTTTGGGGTGGTTGGCTGGTTGAGGTTGAAGGTATGCTTGAAGGTGTTGTTGTTGTAGTTGTATATGGTTTTGTTTATGCTGCAGAGTGAGTTCACAATGTATCGGTAGATCCGTAACACATAGCTGGTTATTCAAAAAATACAATTCGCATGTTTTTCACTTCTTATACAGCCACGACGCGCGACGCAGCACGGTTTTGCAAATTTGGCGTTAAATTCGTGAAAAAAATTTCGAGTCTTTTTTTCCCGAACTTAAACCTCATACTACTTTTCAAAAGTCCCCTGCGTTTACAATCGATTTTACCATGTTTGGGTTCATTTAAAAATCTTTTGAATTTTTGAAAATTTTCGATGTTCTGTATAGCAAAAAAGTTTGTTTTCGTCATTTTTTTTAAATAAAGATTGCAATACAACTGAACTAATGTTAAATGGAACATTTTTTTTGCATTCAAGTGTTAAGACTTTGGCTTGTTATTTCAATTTTATTTTATTTTTTGCCCGTTAGTTTCTCCATATAATTTTTCATACAAATTTGTCAGTTGTCCATACAAAAATGATTTATGAAAATTCAAAAAATTGTAGCTCTGTGATCGATTTGATGAACAATAAAACCCCCGATTACGCTCAGGCGTTACGCTTTTTGTTAGGTTGATTTCTCGAAAACAGTGTAATGTTTCTACATTCTTTTGAAATCAATTTGTAGATCTGCACAAGACGTATAAATTGCTTTAAAAAGATTGCAAAAATGTTGCGTTGTTTCAGAGAAATCGACGAAATACAAAGCGTAACGCCTGAGCGTAATCGGGGGTTTTAGTGTATTCGGCAAAGTTGTAAGTATGGATAAGGACTGCACTGAAACAAAATGATACACGGTAAAAAAATTGTGGTTTTTAATTTCACTTTTTGTCACTAAAACATGATTTGCAAAAAAAAAAACACTATTTTTAATTTATTTTTTATTTCTTGATAAAATGCCAACTTTTCACAAATTTCAAGAGTGTGCAAAAATACTTTGACTGAGGTATGAATTTTTTAATCAATACTGATTTATCAAAAAAAAAATTAAATATGTTTTCAACTAAATTTTTATAAAATCGTATTTGCCACCAATATGTACTTTAGTTAAATTTTGATAAAGTGAGCCGTTTTCAAGTTATAGCCACTTTTGGGTAAGTTTTTTGAAAATAGTCGCAGTTAATCATTTTTTTTAATTAGTGCCCATGCTTGCCTTTGTTTGAAAAAAATATTTTTTGAAGACTGAGAAAATTCTCTATATTTTGCGTTTTGAATTTTGTTGATACGACTCTTAGTTGCTGAAGTATTGCCATGCAAAGGTTTAAAAACAGGAAAATTTATGTTTTCTAAGTCTCACCCACACAACCTACCATTTTCTAATGTTGATATCTCAGCAACTAATCGTCCGATTTTCAATGTTAAAATATGAAACCTTCGTGAAATTTTCCGGCCTTTTCTAAAACCAACATTTTTTAAATCAAAACTAACATTTTAAAAGGGCCAAACATTCAATATTATACCCTTTTAAAATTATATTCTTGACTTTAAAAATTTTAAATATTGTTTTCTAAAAGATTGTGAAATTTCACGAATTAACATTGAAAATCGGACCACTAGATATCGACATTAGAAAATGGTGGGTTGTTTGGGTGAGACTTAGAAAACATCAATTTTCCTGCTTTTAAACCCTTGCATGGCAATATCTAAGCAACTAAAGATCGTATGAACAAATTCAAAAATGTAAAATATAGAGAATTTTCTCAGCTCTCCAAAAAAAACCAAATTGTGCAACCATGGGCACTAATTTTAAAAAAATGAATAACTGTGACTATTTTGAAAAACAAGGTTACCTAAAATGGCTACAACTTGCAAACGGTGCACTTTATAAAATTTTCGCTAAAGTACTTTTAATTGTAAATTCGTTTCTACAAAAAAATAAAAATAAAAATGCGACCAATACTTCGATTTTTTTTAAAAAAAATCGGTATTGATTCAAAAATTCATAACTCGGTCAAAGATTTTTTGCCCATTCTGGAAATTTCTGAAAAGTTGGGTGTATATTTTTTTTCAGTGTAGTCCATATCCATACCTACAACTTTGCCAAAGACACGAAATCGATCAAAACATTCCTTCAAAAGATACAGATTTTTGAATTTTCATACATATTTTTGTATGGACAGCTGCCAAATTTGTATGAAAAATTATATGGACAAACTACTGATGCAAAATGACTTCTTTGGGCATACCGAAAGCACCAAAAAAGTTTCAGCCGGATTAAAAAATACAAAAATTAAAATTAAAGAAAAAAGACCGATTCCGTAGAGAACTGCTCTGCTGGGATTTCTATCTAGATAGAACAAGACTGCACACCGGTATCAATTTTTTTAATCACCCATAACATGGCTAAATGAATAATTAACAATAAGGCCATTGCAAATATTTTTCAAAGTTTATGTCACCCCCCCCCCTCCCCCCCTTCAAAATTGGTCTGAAAAATCAGGGGGCAAAAAAACCAAAAAAACTTCAAAATTTCCATGCAAATAGAAGTCTTATCAACTGAAAACAATCTGAAATGCATTTTTCTGCATTGATAACCATATTTAGCATGTTTGGGCTTGTTTAAAAAAAAATTGAATTTTTGTGCAATTCCAATGTACAGCAACGCAAAAAAAAAAATTCGCGAAACATAAAATTTTCCTCAATACTTAGATATTTTGGAAACTAATGATGGCAAACAACTGGACAGGTATATGATGCATTTTAAAACTCTTTTTTCAATAAAATGTTGAAACCATGGCTCGTAATTTCAATTTTTCTATTTTTTTTTTTTAGCTTTTTGGCCCCCCTCCCTCCCCTCCTCCTTGGACTTTGGTCAGAGTCGCGGGACATAAACTTCAAAAAATATTTGCAACGGCCTAAAAATAAAAAAAGAGTTTTTTTCGAAAGATTCTATAAAACTTTCGGATAATATAATGTCTAGAGAATGGGGATTTCGGACAATCTAAACAAGACAAAAGTATCAATTTGTTTTATTTGAATGCTATATTTGAAAGATTTTTTATCAATTCATTTGAACATGTTGTTTATTTTGTGTAGTCACTAAAATAGCACATACATAACTGGTTATGGTGAAATGGGAAGCATGACAACTTCAGTTCAACTGACATAAATTTAGCGTCGGCAAAAAAACAAAACTTCGTAAGGTACGACATTTTCCTTTAAGGTGCTTCCACAAACACGACTCTCGGTGTGGCTTTCACGTTTAACATTAAGCATGATCGCATTGTAAACAACTTGTAAATTTCGCTTAAATTACGAATTTATCATAATGTTAAAAATGACAGCGACGATAGACAAAGTAAATCCAACACCAAACAGTAAGAGCAGTATTCTGTACGTACGATCCCCAAATATTTTACTGTGATAAGTTGGATTTCCGCACCTCTCTAACTTTTCTTCAAATCGTTCGAAATTCGAACACGAGCATTCTTCATTGCGAGAAACTGGATTTTCAATTTTTCCCAAAAGCACATGGTCGCTCGAGTTGCTACGGGTGATTTTCAAATACTCGTTGACATTAAGCTTAAACCTGAGATTGTAAATGCTGGAACAATTGTCGTGCAAAACCTGGCTGTGTTCATCGAACTCAAAACTTTTGCTTGAATTTCTCTCAAATTCGTCATAGATTTGTAACAAATGAACTGCCTGAAGTTCACACAAAACGGCAATCCTTAGTTTGGTAAGTCCGACTTCCTCCACAACTAGGTATTCCACGTGAAACTGCAAACAATGTCGCTTGTCGGCGTATTCTACAATCCAATCAAACCAGTCACGATCGTTCTCCACTCGAACCTGACTCTGAATTTCCAAAATTTGCCACTTGTTCTTCTTGTTGATGGGAAAACCGCAATCCCAGTTAGAAGTGTCATCATTTTTGCTGCGTGGGTACTCCACCAAAGCAGTGCGGCACTGTTCCTTTCTGAGCAATATGCAGGAAATACATCCCACGTCCATTTGATCCATGAGGTTGCTTAACGACACAAAAATGGGCTCGTGGACGAGCAACAGCAAAAGCCACAACATTCCGATTTGGTTGCCGTACATTTAATGGTACAACAAGGAATCAACCTATTATGCGGATGTTTGGATGCATAATATATTTCCGCTCATTGTTGTCTTATTGTGAGGCAACTATTTACGTGTTTTGTTATTCCCCGTAAATCTGCTTATGAAACAGAAACAAAACGTGGATGTCAAAATGATTGGAAAAAGAAATCTACTTAGAAATCTTCGAAACAATTGTACATCGTCTTCTCACACAAAAACGCGTAGTTTTTTTTCTAAAGATTTTATTGCGTTTACTGATAAGAACAATATCTAGGGACATACCGTTGGTAAAATAGTTTGTCGTCAATATAAACATACATGAATCAAATTAGGCCTCATACACGTTATTTAATGTTGAAGTTCATGTTATTGTGTCCGGACAATTTCAGCACTCTACATTCATATACATTGAGCATCAAAAATTTTCTTGAAAAATCATTAAATGTCAATTCGATTTAACCCAAACCGGTTACATTCGACTCTGTTTAGGGTCCCATACCGGGGTCGCTGTCGTGCTAACTTGGCGTGTATCGTTCTTTTTGCGACAAGACTCCACCTCCCGGGTCTCCTAAGTATGAAGGTATGGCACGGGGAGAGGGCACCGAAAATCTATATTTACACTTAGATTTTTTTGCGTCGCCTCGGAATTCGAACCGGCGACCTCTGGATTGTGAGTCCAGTGCGCGGTCTGGCTGATCCACATAGGCATAGGCATTTTTACTATAACAGCTATAACTATTAGCGCTTTGCATTTGAATTTTAAATGGAATTTAACCCGTAAAAAGAGATTGTTTTCAAAAATTTCACTTTTTGATGCATTTTAGCCACTGAAGCGTTTATTTTCAACATCATTGGCGTGTAGGCCAATGCGCATCTTTTGGTATACAAAACATTGAAATTTAGAGTACTCTGGAGCTCGGTACAGACCTTCAAAGTTTGGCATTTTTTCGAAAAAGTTTTCAAAGTTTGTCATTTTTTCTCGATTTTTTTCGTTCAAATTTTTTGAGGAAATAGCCTAAGACTTACGAAAAATGCAGGATGGTATGACTCTCCTAAAAAAACAAAAATCATTTACTACACGGTGTTTTTCCTAGAACAAACTTAAAATAAAAAATTCCGCAGGTCTGAAATTTGGCACCATGAGCGAAGGACTCTTTCCCGATATTTTGCGCGAAATATATCGTCGGGGGTCTAGAGAAACTATTTTTTTTTGAAGATTTTTGTTTTTCGATTTCATAGGATTTTTCTTCAAAAAAGTCGATGGAAATCAATAGGTTCATGTTCATATCCATCAAATTTCTTATAAATGTGCCTCAAGAGACTCTAAATTACAAATTTGACCTCAAATCAACAGTTTCCAACCCTAGCTTTCTTTGAAATGTGTGTGTGTGTGTGTGTGTGTGTGTGTGTGTGTGTGTGTGTGTGTGCAACCAACCAAACGGGACCATTTCTACGCTGGCTAGCCGAGCGCGAGGTACTTCAGCTTTATCGACAAGCCCCGCCCTGAAGAACGTTTGGACCAATCGGATTCAAACGTTATTTAGAACTTCCGAGCCCTTGTCAAATGGACAAGGACCCAGCGCGTATATAGTTGATAGTAACAGTATTCCTAATTCCAGTCATAGCTCACGAAGTCGCGAAGGCATAGTGGTTAGCATTTTTGCTTACCAATCCAAAGGACGGGGGATCGAGCCCCGACTCGAGCGACTTTGATTTTTCGTTCATGTTCAGAGTTTCAAGATTTATATTTCCTATACTTTCTCGTTGGGAGCAGATGGGAATCGAACCCAGGACTATTCGCTTACAAAGCGAACACCGTGACCAGTAAGCCACGGCCGCTCCTACGATTTCTAGCTTTCTTTGAAATAACCCCAAAATCCTTGCTAGAAACCTCAAAACGACCGGATAAAAATCTTTTCTTTGTACAATTCCCGGATACTAAAACTGTTAATTTTTAAAAAGTGGTCTTAATGTCAAAATTTTCAAAACCTATAGTGTAAATCGATTCCCCAGACAATTTTACATAAAAGTCTCCATATTGACCATTGTCATATGTCCAATCCTTGTGAAGATACAGCGGTTTTAAAAATAAAAATGTTAACAAATAGTTTTTTTTTGTGGATTTTGGAAATTTCTATATGACAGACTTGATTTTTCAGTATCGAAAATATTTTTACTTGAAAGCTCGTCCAATTTCCCATAAGTTTGCCTTTGACAGCATTTCAATTGGATGTATGAGCTTACAGATATAAGCTTAATCACATTGCTCATAACTGAAAATAGTATATTTTTTTCAGTGTGGTAGAAACTTGAATAGTAAATAACTTAACGTAAATATTAAAAAGGAGTCAAATTAAAAAGCTGTCAAAGGCAAACTTTTGGAAAATTGGACGAGCTTTCCAGTATAAATATTTTCGAGACTGAAAAATCAAGTCTGTCGTATAGAAATTTCCAAAATCCAAAAAAAAAAACTATTTGTTAACATTTTTATTTTTAAAACCGCTGTGATTTTCATTTCTTTTGTGTTGCTGTTTGTGTGCTTGGGTGAGTGGTTATTATAATTAAATAATGGTATCATTAGTGCACTGACCACGCGGACGCGCTGTCTTGTTTTTGCATGCTCATTTTCATTTCTTTTGTGTCGCTGTTTGTGTGCTTGGGTGAGTGGTTATTATAATTAAATAATGGCATCATTAGTGCGCTGACCACGCGGACGCGCTGTCTTGTTTTTGCATGCTCATTTTCATTTCTTTTGTGTGGCTGTTTGTGTGCTTGGGTGAGTGGTTATTATAATTAAATAATGGCATCATTAGTGCGCTGACCACGCGGACGCGCTGTCTTGTTTTTGCATGCTTATTTTCATTTCTTTTGTGTCGCTGTTTGTGTGCTTGGGTGAGTGGTTATTATAATTAAATAATGGTATCATTAGTGCACTGACCACGCGGACGCGCTGTCTTGTTTTTGCATGCTCATTTTCATTTCTTTTGTGTCGCTGTTTGTGTGCTTGGGTGAGTGGTTATTATAATTAAATAATGGCATCATTAGTGCGCTGACCACGCGGACGCGCTGTCTTGTTTTTGCATGCTTATTTTCATTTCTTTTGTGTCGCTGTTTGTGTGCTTGGGTGAGTGGTTATTATAATTAAATAATGGTATCATTAGTGCACTGACCACGCGGACGCGCTGTCTTGTTTTTGCATGCTTATTTTCATTTCTTTTGTGTCGCTGTTTGTGTGCTTGGGTGAGTGGTTATTATAACTTATTGGACATCATAAGTGCAGTGCTTCTGGGGACGCGCAGTCCTGGTTTTTCGCGATAATTTTCATCGTAAATGATCGTAAAAATTTATTCCAACTGGCATCGATCGATTTTATGATGAGTAAAGCGTCATTTATTTACTTTTTTTGAAATTTGCTCGCGTTATCTAAATTGAAAATAGTAAAAATATACTGATAAGTCCAGCCCATAGCACTACTGCTCGGCTGGCACGCGTTCGATAAAAAAAACTTTTTAAATGATCAATTATCTATCTTTCCGCAGCCGGCTGCCTAAGATTTAAAATTTTCAACCGATAAACAAAATGCTCTTGGTCACATCACTGCCACTCGTGAATCCTGACCTCATACCCATCTACTAACCCCCTCAAAACTCATGTGATACTTTGTCGGAGATGCAGTCGATTGGGCGGTCTCTATCACTCAAGTATCGGACTAACATTCCCATCCACTTCCCGTGACCCTACCACTGGTCGTGGCCGGCGCCGGTATTGATCAGCATGATAGGGGCCTTTGAGAAGTTGCGAAGCGAGGAAAGATAGCTCCCACTTATCTTCCACGGCTCGTGGATGTAACTTCTGGAGGTCCTGGTCAATAACGGAGTAGCAACTGCGGGTGGGCACCTATGCCTATGCTTATGCTTATGCTTATTTTTATTTTTAAAACCGCTGTATCTTCACAAGGATTGGCCATTTTGTGTCATTGGTTCACCTGTACAATAGCAAGTAAATATTCGAAAATCTTTAACTTTTAAAGGAATTTTCTGCAGATCATGATCGATTTGGAGCCTTGGGCAATAGTGTAGGTATTGAAGAGGACTTTTCAGAGGTACACGGATTTTTCTTGTAGAATTTTTAAATCAACTTTTTTTGTTCACAAAAAAATTCCAGGATCCGTATTTACATTTTTTTTATTTGTTTAAGAAGTATGGACAAAAATGTTACCGCCGGGCAATGATTTTTTTTAATTCTGTTTTTTGAAAAAAAAAATCAATCAAAAATAATTCTGACTTCAATTTGAATTGTAAATTGAAATTTGCAATCGAAAAGTTCTTTCCAGATTTTTTGATAAAGCGCACCGTTTTAAGACATGTCCCCTTTAAAGTTGAATTTTTACTAAAGGATTCTCGTTTTTCGATTTTTTAAATAGTGTACATGATTATCCATTCCTAATTATTACTTTTTAGACGAAACGAAGTTGACTTTATAGCTGTCGGCCACCATTGCTAGTACCAACCACTAGTGTCTTCCTTTTTATCTGCAAGGACTTCGCCGCCCTGGGCTCCTAAGTGTATGAAAGTATGGCACGGAGCGACGGCGCCGAATACCCATATTTACACAAAGAATTTTTAGAGCGCCCGCCGCGGGATTCGAACCGGCGACCTCTGGATTGTAAGTTCAGTGCGCGGTCCGATTGATCCACACGGGCGGGCAGAAGGTTCATAAAATTACCAATAAAATTGAAGACATTGAAGATTGGACCTCCGATTGCTGAAATACTGCTAATAAAAAAAAAAATTGTAAGTCAAATTTTTGCTTTATTCAAGGTTATCAATCCACCTTATTTATATCTTTCTGAATCCTCTTTAAATAAACATGAGTATTGAGGATATTGATATAAATAAAATAAAAACTCGGGTGCAATTGATTTTTCTTAAAGTTTTGTTCATAATTATTCTTTTCAATAGTTCTCTCCAAATTTTTGGTTTGTTGTTTCCAATGAATTCAAAATTGTGTTATTTAAATACAAGAAATAAATCTGGCCTGCACGACCACTAGTTGAGCACTCCTAGCGTAAAAGGATATTCCACCTAACTTTTCCATTCGGAACACTGTCCGCTGCTCTCCAACTCACAGGTAATCTACCTCGCCGGATTTTGAATCAGGTTGCAGGCGCTCAACGAAATGGTCACCAGCAGTCCCGTGCCCAGCAGCACGGACATAATAACGTAGAATCGTTTCCCAAAGAACTTATCCCTGAAAATTGCCCCTCCACACCAGCTCAAACGACGCTCGAATCGCTCAAAACCGGAACAATCGCATCGGGACTCACTGAAACGGACATCGTTGCTTTCTGCACCCAAAACTAGAAAGGAGTACGGACTGTTGCGCAAAATCCGAAGCTTGCTGTTTACGGTTAGTTTGAGCATTACGTCAACCATATCCGAGCAGTTGCCCTGAAGAATATGATTTTGCTCGTTGAACTCGAAAACCTTCGTAGCAGTACTGTCGTAGGAATCCACAATGATCCGCAACGCGTGCATCCTCCGCGCGCCACATACAACGACAATCCTTATTTCGGCCAGCCCGATGTCCTCCTGGATAATGTAGTCAACCTTGAACCGCAGACACCAGGGCTGCCTAATGAAGCTGTTGTCCTGGAACAAACTCAACCAATCCGTGTCGATGCTGGTGTTGAAGTTACGTCTCAGATGAACGGCCCAATTGCTGTGTCTCATCTTGATCGGAAATGCACACGTTGACGAACTCCTTTGCTCATCGCTATCGCGGGGGTACGATACGCGGAGATTGGCGCAGGAGCCTTGGGAAAGATCCCGTCGGAGACCGAGGCCACTGACACGCAGAATTTTGTCACTTGAGCCATTTATATCACGATCAGTGGTGTTGATGGGTGGGCTTAAGGTACTGTTCAACGCAAGTGCAACGCCCACAAGGATGAACAACAGGGAGCAAATCATTGTCCTTCTGTGCGGTAGTTGCTCTTCAATTGGAATACCAAGTTACCATATCTGACCCTGGGGGAAACCTGTTTGCTCTGTTATATTAGATTAGTTACGAAATTACCGAATTACGGATTGCGTACCACACAATTTGTGCTCGTGCAATAATTGTTGTTCGGGACTATCTTTGAAAACGTTGTGCAAGATAGCCCAATCACGACGAGGTCTCGTTGAGGTTATTTTCCACTTCATTTTGGTTTCCTCACAAAAACACAATTTTAACCACCCGATTTAGACAGCATTTGTCCAGCAAACATATTTCCAACCTCAATTGTTCAGTGTCCTTCGATTGACAATGTTCTTTCCGTTGGCCTTAATCGCCCTCACAGGTGTCCAGCTAATCTCTTCAATGGAACTGATATCTACCGATATATTAGACCCAATAGCCGAAAAGACTCCCTGCAATAACACTCGAATTTCGTATCCCCGTTCAAGTGACAATCAGCTCAGCTCATCAACCTGTGCGTTCCCAGTCAAGAATCAGCACTATTGGACCATGGTAAAGCCCATAATCCAGTCTGTTACGGCCGAATCGCGAAAAGGAATCGGCTGGTTTGATCTTTTAGATCACTTTGCCCGAAACAATTCCCAATGTTTGCAGTTTAAGGTCGATTATGAAATCCATCGAGGCAACGGATTGGTCGACTTAAAAATTGCCGTTTTATGTGATTCGCGGAAAATGCACACACTTATTTTTCACGTTGATTCCGACGGAAGGGCTGCCAACACAATGGTTAATCTCAACGACCACACTCATATTCTGACTGAAAATTGCACAAACATTGCTGATTTGAGGTTTGAAGTTCTCATCAACACCTATCTGAAAATTATGGACAACGAAACGGATGGGGAAATAATTTTGATATCGGACAAAAAATCGAACCAAGAAAAAGAGGATTGCAATTGCACAATTTTCAAGGCATTCGACCAGCGTGTAAAATTGTGTCAACTAGCTATGGAATCTCTTGGAAAACGCATCTACATCATATTGTTTGTGCTAGTTGGAGCAGGACTGATTATTGCGGTTTCGATTGCCATTTTTAGCTGTATTCAGCATCACATTAAGTAAAGATGTGCATTGAAATAAGGGCATGCTGAATCTAATAATGGTCTTGTTCTAAAAGAACTAAAAATATGAAAAATGTATTGTCGTCACCAGAGCTGAAAATGTCAGGAGTCATGACGCAAAAATCGGCGACGCATACACGAATTTTTCAGATCCATTCACTGAACCGCAAAATCGTGACATAAACAAATCCGGTGCAGTCGTGAGTGCCCTAGCTCATTGAACAGCTGCAATTGGAGGCAGTAGTCGACCAACGCTCATTCGTCATTGCACGCATACACATAAAGAAACAAGTTTTTACATAAAAAGTTGGTATTTATGCGTGGAAATGTAATTTTGAATATAAGTTATGGTTGTTTTAAGTGTTTTGCACAGTCTATAACCATTCAATTGTTTAAAAATAGTCAAAATAGTGTTTAAAGAGGATTTTACGAGTCAGTCATACGACACGAGTTGAGTGAGTGTAGCTCATTTTTTCACGTCTGTCATTCTCCAGCAGCCGACTGGCACGAGTCAGGCGGCAGTGGTTGAACGGACACAGTAGGCTTACAGTCACACGCTAGCAGTAAACTGACATTTTGGTTTGCTTCATGTGTACGCTGAGTTGGAAACAATTTGCAGGCCTGGTCGTCACACAAAACAAATACAAATGCAAAATACACAAATGCATAGCATTTTTTATGAATTCAAGGCAGATTTTTAATTAAATAACATTTTTAATATAAATTAATATATTCTAGATTTATAAATATATATTAGTAAGTTGTTCTATGCCTTTTCTGCTTATTTTTATTTTATTTATTAAAGTGACCTGCACAAATTTGCGAAAATGACTTTTTTTTCAGTTTTCTTTCCATGTACATTCATTCAGTTAAAATATTATTGAGTGTCCAATCACAATCGATGACTTTTCACCTCAATTTTAAATACTAGCAACTTTTATTTATTCATGAAATATTGTAGCTTTCGCTATTCAGTGATTTCAAATGTAGGAGGTCCTACATGTACAAAAGGGAAAAGGGATACCTTAAAACTAACTTATAAACTTTATAATGAGCGGATCAATGCAGCTGAAGACTGCAATGATTTTTGTCGAAATGCATCAATAATCTTATTGGACATAACATCCAAAGTGTCAACTTCGGCTAATTGATGTAGTTCACTGGTGCTGAACCAGGGAGGAAGTTTCAGAATCATTTTCAGAATTTTATTCTGAATCCTCTGAAGTTTTTTCTTCCTGGTTAAGCAACAGCTTGTCCAGATCGGCACAGCATAAAGCATGGCAGGTCTGAAAATTTGTTTATAAATTAACAGTTTATTCTTGAGACAAAGTCTAGAATTCCTGTTTATAAGGGGATACAAGCATTTAATATATTTGTTACATTTAACCTTGATACTTTCAATGTGATCCTTGTAAGTAAGGTTTTTGTCAAAAGCAAGTCCAAGATATTTCACTTGATCCTCCCACTTTAAATTTACCTCATTCATCTTTATTATGTGATGACTTTTTGGTTTGTGAGGGAAAATAATAAGTTGAGTTTTTGAGAATTGAAAATATCCAAGCTTTTTTGTAATCTTCTTGTGATGACACGAAGGCTTCTATCTTTGGCGGAGATGCTTGTATCATCAGCAAAAAGTGATTTCTGACATCCTAGGGGCAAATCAGGCAAGTCAGAAGTAAAAATATTGTATAAAATTGGACCCAAAATGCTTCCTTGAGGGACGCCAGCACGTACAGGTAGTTGATCAGATTTGCTATTCTGATAACATACCTGCAGAGTACGATCCGTCAAATAATTTTGAATAATTTTCACGTATAAATCGGAAAATTAAACCTTTTCAATTTCGCAATCAAACCTTTATGCCAAACACTGTCAAATGCTTTTTCTATGTCTAGAAGAGCAGCGCCAGTAGAATAGCCCTCAGATTTGTTGCTCCTAATTAAATTTGAAACTCTCAATAACTGATGAGTAGTTGAAAGCCCAAGGCGAAATCCAAACTGCTCATCAGCGAAAATTGAATTTTCATTAATGTGCGTCATCATTCTATTAAGAATTATTCTTTCGAATAATTTACTAATAGATGAAAGCAAACTAATGGGCCGATAGCTTGAGGCTTCAGCAGGATTTTTATCCGGTTTCAAAATCGGAATTACTTTGGCATTTTTCCAACTACTGGGAAAATATGCCAAATCAAAACATTTGTTGAAAATTTTGACCAAGCTACTTAAAGTTGCTTCTGGTAATTTTTTAATTAAAATTTGCGAAAATGACTGCGCAGGCTCAACTCCTGGGGAAGCATGAAGTTTGGGGTGCTCTGAATCACCTGCACTATGAGTTTGTCAAAAGTATTTAGACGGGACCGAATGGTTTTTCTCCCATGTTTGTATGGAGAATTAGTGATGTTCGCCACTCCCACATACTGCATGCGATTTTTGCGTGTATGTAACAGCGACGAACCGCCCTAATTCTCCATACAAACTTTGGAGAAAAACCATTTGGCCCTGTCTAAATATTTTTGAAAAATTCAAATTGCACGTGTTTCTGGTGACCTTCCCTGCGCCTGCGCAGTCATTTTTATATTTTTTTGGATCACATTAAAAAGAATCAGTTTTTATGTATTTACAATGTACAACTCGGATCGTTTTGCACCCTTCCGCAAAATTGTAAGGAATTGAATTTCCTACAAGAATCTCACACTTTGACAATATTGGACGAGACCAGCTAGCAGAAAAATATTGAAACGATGTTTTTTTCCTCATACATTTTTGTGATTTTCCACATATAAACTTCAACGGTAAAAAGCGAACCTTAAACCTTAACCGATTTCGCTTAAAATTGGCACAAATACTTATTATTGCCTAACAAATCAAGCCGGAGGACCGTGGTGTAGGTGTAAGCGTGGTTGCCTCTCACCCAGTCGGCATGGGTTCGATCCCAGACGGTCCCGGTGGCATTTTTCGAGACGAGATTTGTCTGACCACGCCTTCCGTCCGATGGGGAAGTAAGTAACCTAAAGGGTTAGGTCGATAGCTCAGAGCAGGTGTAGGAGTCGTCTCCGTGGGTCTTGCTTCGGTGGAGTAGCTGGTAGGCAGTTGGACTCACAATCCAAAGGTCGTCATTTTGAATCCCGGGGTGGATGGATGCTAAGGTGCAAAAAGAGGTTTGCAATTGGCTCAACAATAAGGATTCTCGCAATCGAGAACGACAAGGCAATGCTGTAGAGCGAATAATTTGATTTTTGATTTTGATTTTGAATGTCCATTGCTTTTTTACAACGAGCGTCTTTTTACAACATTGAACATTGTAATTCCCGGAAAGGTTAGAATTCCTATGGTTATTTTACCCAATCTGAACTATATGCTCAGCAGTTTTGTAACTTCCCTCATCATCAAGTCATTAACCCTCTACAATCCAACCTGACATCTAAGCGGGTTTCGATTTCAAAAATCGCTAAATATAAAAAAAACGAAAATTTTGCGTTAGAGGGTTGAATGAAATCACATTAAATCATGGTATCAAAATTGGATGGGTAAATAAACAATGTTGTAAAGGTAAGGTTCCGTTTCCTTATCAAATACCATGCCCTTACTTCCTGATGTTCAAAACAGTTCAAGGAGTCGACATGTTCACGCGACTTCTTGCGCTGACAGTTTTCTTTCAAACACATACATCTTCAACAGCAACAGGCCAGTGTGACGAACTGTTGTTCATGTACGCCGAAACACCTCCCGTCAACATAACCCTATTCTCCGAGTGCAGCTTGCCCGTCCGAGTGCACCACACCTGGTCGGAACTTGAGCTCCCTTCCTCGAACGCCTCTCATCCGGAGTTGAACCAACTTTTGGAGAACTATTTGCTGCTGCCAATCTGTGACCAACTCCGGATCGGCTACATATTCTGCCCCTTTAAGCTTCCCTACGTTGGCATTCTTACACGTGGTCGACTTTTGGACACAGCTCTTCAATTTCAGCTACGGGGCTACCCGCCGGACGATCATGAAGGTTTTCCAACTGTAGACTTCACCGCCGGACGCCTGATTGTGGACAGGAACTGCAAGCGCTTTGCAGGTAATCACATTGAAATGCGAGCCTCCCTATCGGTCGTCGCAGTGGACCCAAATGTGACTGCGAAAATTGAAGCTTTCAACGCCCACCAGAATCACAGCGGGAAGTGCGATTGTTCGGGAAGCACCCTGTATGATGATATTTTGACTAAATGTACGAGAACGTTGCTTAAATCTCAGAAGCCAACGAACCTTCAGAAATCATCTTCTAGAGCCGGAACGGATGAATTTTGGAAACGTAAAGTAGTCGTGTTTGTAATGTTGTGTGTTTGTGTGTCTATTTTAGTTGCTTTCAGCGTTGGAAAATTTCTTAGCGTTGATAACCTTTTGTAAGAGTAGTTCCAAAAGGTATGTTATTGATTTGTCCTAATAAAGTTTCAACAGTGAGATTTAAGCAAATTCTAAATTACTCTTTAGGCAATAATAAGTAACTGTGCAAAATTTGAGCCAAATCGGTTAAGGTTGATTCTTCTAGGAAATTCAATTTTCTGCAACTCAGTCCAAGGGTGCCAGAAAAACCGAGTTGATCCTGATTGATATATAAGAAAATACTTTTTACTAGAAAAATCACCGAAAATCAGGATCAATTCGGATCCAAGATTCTCACACTTGGACAATTTTGGGCTAGACCCCCGCCACCTGGCAGAAAAATAACGTCATGATTTGAATTCCCGGACGCTTCGAAACCCGGACACCTCACCTTGTTTTATCAATTATTTGGATATAAATTCGCATTATTAATGTTAAAACTGTTTTATTTGATGAATTCTAACATCAACTTTCATTTAAAGTTTGTTTGAACGCTGTAGTTAAAGTCAAGACAATAAAATAAAATTATAAGATTACCAAAAATGCGAAACATTTCACGTGAAATATTTCATAGGCGTCCGAAGCACCGGGAAGGCATAGCAGAAATTTATGGTTGGATCTTCACCGATGTAGCTGTAGGTTCCCCATACATCGTATGCAGTTAACACAGTACGGAAAACCTACTGTTACATTGGCATTGATCCGAACATTTTCAAAGCGGTGAGATAGCCGAGTGGGTTGGGGCGCGGACTTGGTAATCTGAATATGACTCTCGCCGGATTGGTGTTTATTTTGGGGTGAACAGACCTGATTTTTTTTCTTCGGTACATGCTTTTTGTGTACACGTTTTCTCATACAATATTACATGCTTTTTCTCACAAAGGTGATGTGCATGCTTATGCATGCGATTTTACACAGAATTTTTTTGCTGTGTGATACTGCCTAATAAAATCGAGTCAGAGGGTCACTAAATTGTCACCAAACCAAAAAAACAACTTATTCGCTCTACAGCATTGCCTTGGCGTTCTCGATTGCGAGATTCCTTATTGTTGAGCCAATTGCACACCTCTTTTTACATCTAAGCTTCCATCCACCCCGGGATTCGAACTGACGACCTTTAGATTATTAGTCCAACTGCCTACCAGCGACTCCACCGAGGCAGGACCCAGGGAGACGACTCCTACACCTGGACTGAGCTAACGACCTAACCCTTTAGGTTACTTACTTCCCCATGGGCCGGAAGGCGTGGTCAGACAAATCTCGTCTCGAAAAATGCCACCGGGACCGTCTGGGATCGAACCCAAGCGGACTGGGTGAGAGGCAACCACGCTTACCCCTACACCACGGTTCCCGGCTATTTTTTTTTTATGGTCACCCTAATCTACAATTAACCTCTAAGCCAAATTGTCAACATTGCCATTGATACTCGATGATGGAGTTTACACGAAAAAAAAAACAGAAAAAATGCATAGAGAAAATTTATTTTTCAACGAATCATCATCGGGTTTCAACGGGGTTAATCCATACCCAAGTAGAATTTTATCCTACCGCGGTCCAAACTGCTATGCTGTAGCTATCTTGAAGAGCTCTTGTAGAACTCCTGGAAAAAAATGTTACTTGGGTACACCCAACCGGCGGACGCATGATTGTGATGCACGGCGGCATGAAAGTATATCAGAATCTGCATGAAATCTGTCCTCATGCATTTTTGCGATATAGGAGTATGACATTTTTGCCCGTTACCGACAATTATCGACATTACCGACAGCTTTTTGGTTGTATTTCACAAAAAAAACCCTAAACAGAACGAGGATTGAACCACCAACTTCTTGGTTATAGATCCGACACGCTACCATCGCGCCATGGACGCTTGATGAAATGTGAGTGAAAGATCACCGACATAATCTTCTCTTTGGAGTGTTGCTCGGGGACGGGCCAGCATTATATGTGTTGGTGAGAACTGCAGATCGCTGAAATGTTTACACGCGGGCAAAAATGAGCTATGAGCTTACTGCAAAAAATGTTATAAAATGTGACATTTTCTGCAGCAAATCCACTGTTGCAGATTATGAGATATATTTTTCCTTTGGGTGTACCAAACTCGCTCAAAAAAAGATTTTTGCTTATGGAGCAGGGGGCCATTTTTCTAATAAAAACGTTACTTAATCCACCCTTAGGTGATTGGTGCCTTCCTCACATTTAGAGGGTAATGCTATCCAAAATAGATACAAAAAGGCGGACTTTTCAGTGTTCTATCAACTTGATTTATTATTCATACACCCAAACGTCGGTCGCATGATTTTGATGCATGGTGGCATGAAAGTATATCAAATTCTGCATGAAATCTGTCCTCATGCATTTTTTGCGATATAGGGATATGACATTTTTGCCCGTTACCGACAATTATCGACATTATCGACGGCTGATTGATTGCATTGCACAAAAAAAATCTTGACAGAACGAGGATTGAACCACCAATTTCATGGTTGAAGCTCCGACACGCTACAACCGCGCCATGCACGCTTGATGAACTGAGAGGGACAGAACACCAACACATTCTTCTCTCTGAAGTGTTGCTCGGGGACGCGTCAGCATAGGGACGTGGCGTTACATCGTGCTGCCACCTGGTTTTTTTAAGCGCAAGAGTGTAAAAGTGCTGAGTCATCGTCTAAAAATAGACGGCGTCCTATCTCGCCCAGCAAAATGAAGTCGATAAAGTAGTCGGTTTCGATGAGAAAAAGTGGAAAATGTGGTCTAAAAATAGAGACGCCATCCCCCTATTATATGTGTTGGGGAGAACTGCAGATCGCTGAAATGTTTACACGCGGGCAAAAATGAGCTATGAGCTTGCTGCAAAAAATGTTATAAAATGTAACATTTTCTGCAGCAAATCCACTGTTGCAGATTTTGATATATATTTTTACTTTGGGTGTACCATCAGATTGGGTAGTCAGATCTTCATAATTCAGGGCACTAATGTGCTTATAACTTTTGCTAGGGTTGTCAGATCTTCAATATTTTGAACTCGTTGGAAAGGCATTTGAACGACAGATCGCATGATAGATCCGAACAACGTTTTCATCAAAATATCTGAGTTCATAAATAGCACTAAAGTGCTCATAACTCTTGATAGGGTTGTCAGATCTGCAATCTATTGAACTCGTTGGAAAGGACCAGTGTTGAAAATGAGTGATAGAAAAGCTATCAATTGATTATCTCTACACCAAAAACATCCGAGAGAATAGCGGCCGTCACTATAGCTTGTGAGATCCCCTCTTGTATCTCGTGATTCCCAGCGATGTCATTCTCTTTCTATCACTCCTCCCCTTTTCCTCGACTGTACGCTCTCACCACTGAGTCTCTCAATCTCTCCGAAAACTGCAATGAAAGAACGCGAGATGGCTATTAGAAGCCGACCACGCATGACGTCCCTTAAAACTGCGCTTGCAGAAATTGGTTTTGTGCCGGCTTTTATGGTTAAACGCTGTGAGGGTTGGATGATCGTGCAAGCGGGAATAAGAGGTAAAAGGAAAATGTCAATCGCGAGTTTGTAAACACAAAAACGTGTTCAGCTAAGTTCGGTGCTGAGAGTTTCAATAAGGAGAGAAGAGCAGTAGTATTTGAGGCATGAATAATCAGGCGGGATAATTGTAGTTGCTGAGAGATGATATTTTGATATTTTAACAACCGAATATCTTTCTAAAAATGTATAACATGACAGGGTTTCTTACAAAAACCACCCTTTTCACAATCTTCCGGACTTTTGTAAAAATCGTTTTTTAGCATAACTTTTGAAGTACATAACTAATCATTATAATTTTCAATAGCGACTTATAGGACCCCAAGACAGATCGAATGAGACTAAAACGGTCCAAATCAGTTCAGCATGTGCCGAGATAATCCAGTGGAAATTTTTTTGATCAACATCCCACCACACACACAGACATTTGCTCTGAATTTGATTCTGAGTCGATAAGTATACATGATGGTGGGTGTAGGAGGTCAAATTGAGAATTTCGTTTTTCGAGTGATTTTACAGCCTTTCCTCAGTAAGGTGAGGAAGGCAAAAATATGTGTACCTGCTCAATAAGGACTGAAAAAGTGACAGAACACCAGAAAAGTGTTTAAATTACATTTTTTTTTTTTCTGACATAAAAATCACTCGAAAAGTGAACTTCTTATTATTGTTATTTCTCTGCCAAAATATTTACATTTTAAGTAAACAAATTTGAAATTAAAACCTTTATTAATAGTTCCTGCCAAGCTTGAAGCAGTCCAAACCATACAATGCGAAAAACATTATCAGGCCAACACCAACGAAGAAAATTGGTACAATCATGTCAGGCATTGGGTCATGTTCCGCTGTCGACCGATGCAAATTCCTCTTATTCAATCTTATTGCATCTGACACTCTTGTATCAAAATCAACCATCGGATAATCGAGGTAATCATACAACAGCACTCGGTATGCTTCAAAGTCTGTACAGTTGCAAACTCTTTCGAACTCGGCCGAATCATTTAAGGCAGCCCCAATCGTTACAACCGAAGAATTTTGAACGACTTGAAGTGACTTTCCTACTTGAAGCTCCAATTTGGTATTGATGAAATCGATACAGCTCCGGCTTATCATGTTGCACGCGGTGAGTTTCAGTTCTTCATCCCATGTGCTGTGAAATATAATAACCGATTGCGATCCTCCGCGGCAAAAGATGTTGATGTCCAGACGATCGAGTACAACATTTTCCAGAATCAAGTAGTGGACATTGAACTGTAGACAGGATGAGTGCTGCACATAATGCCGAAGCAAGTTTTTCCAATCCGTAGCAGCCATTTCCAAGGGCTCCAGTTGGAGATTCAGCAGATGCCAGGAGTGATTTTCATCGATGGGGAAACGGCAGCCGGTCGCAATATTCGTCCGGTTGCCCGGAGAGGGATTGGAATGGATTACAGCAGGAAACTTACAAGTATTCTCACCGTGGACGACACTGGACAATACGGTTAAGACAATGATCGACAATGTGTGCATTGTTCAACGAACTTTTCTTAAATGGTAGTAAATCTGATATGATTGCAAACAATATACTCGTAAAGCATTTTAGATAGAGAACAAGCCCGCTGAAGTATTAATAGTATGTAAACTAAGCTGATTAGCTGAAACGTTTGAACCAGAATAGATGATGTATTGCACAATCTCTGTTCTATTTTCATGTACAATTTCTCAAGTTAATGATTTAATAAAAAATAGAAACGATAATGTAGATTTTTAACTTTCTGTTCAAATAACTATATTTATTATTTATATCTTTTTCATACCAAACATACCCTAGGTATGGATTTCCAAAACAAAAAGTGAAATTAGAAATCAAAAAAAAATTACCTTGTATCATTTTTTCAGTGTAGTCGTTATTTATACCTACAACTTTGCCGAATTCGCAATTCGCAATTTTCAGTGTAAGAACGGGCCTTGACCGATCTTATGCACCAGGTTCCCGACGAACACGCACTGCCCTTACACCTACATCTCACCCTTGCTCTGAGTCAGTACGAGCAACACGCTAGAACACGCTTTGAGTGTTCGTGCCAGGCATGCAAACCTTCTTTTCCGGTTACGCATTTTAACTCGGCCGGGGGTGGTACATTAAGTAGGGTTTGATGTAAGTATAAGCGCCTAACCATTCAAAGTGTGCCTATCAACTTTCATTAAAGCAAAAACTGTTTTATTTTTAGTTTGAATTCAAAAACTAATTGTTATTTTACTGTGTATTGTTTTCTCCTGAAATCTTTCCTACTGTCGAGTCGTGTTAATATGTTGCTATTTCTTATGTCGCGGTGTTTTGTTACAATTTTTGGTCCTAAGCATTTTAAAAAAGTTTTTTAAAAGTACAATAGTAATATTTGTGTTAATCCTTTAATCATTCCATAAATTGAGTAAGGGCTCGAACCTCACTTGCTTAAGAAAAAGGTGAAGTTTCAAAACAATGGTCAGTGAAGGAAATATACTATGTAAAGAATCAATAGTAAAAAGAAAGATAGTAATTTATGAAGTAGATGAAGAAATTACCAATAGTTAATAGATTGAGGTAACGAACAAGCTTAGATTGTATTGAGGGCAATTTACAGGGAAAATGAGAAATTATTCAAATAGATAAATAAAGAAAAGGCACATGATAAACAAAATTGACATCGCTTCCAAATTAAGGAAAGCAGACAGTTTGTTACAGCAGCATCAATTGGTAAAATAGAGTGGAAAAGCGTTGAGAAATAAGAGAATCAAATGAGTAAAATCGAAATCAAATGGAGGGTAGTAAACAGAAGCCGCGTTAGAAAATCAGTGAAATAAAATAAACAAGATAGGTGGTAGCTGAGCATGAAGAGAAGAGAAACCCCGTTGTGCGATGTTTCAGGTAGTTACATCCACAGCAGTTGACTCAACATACTGCGAATGAAAACAATACCGTCTACAATCACAAATTACTTCCCTTTCCCACATTGACGCGAATCTTTCTTCTAGCCGTCTCTACCCTCGCTGGTCAAAGGTTTACGAGTCGTTTCCACAGGCCACCAGCTAGGTTACACCTTGTCATCATGATGACTAAACCAAGCCAACGTGGAGGTAAGAAAATAGGACACTTGCAAGGAACCAGAGCCATGCTGTTTTGTCCAAACAGCACTACGGATGTAGTTGGGCTCCTTCCGGGATGTTCCTCGCCTGGGTGTTGTCAACCGACGAGTATCATCAGTATCATGCACCCTTGGCCTGCATATACCTACAACTTTGCCGAAAACACCAAATCAATCAAAAAATTCCTTTAAAAGATACCGATTTTTGAATTTTCATACATCATTTTTGTATGGACAGCTGCCATTTTTTTATGGACAATTATATGGACAAACTAATGATGCAAAATGGCTTCTTTGGGCATACCAAAGGCACCAACAAAGTTTTTGCCGGCTTAAAAAAAACAAAATCGAATACCCAAAATCTCAGAGCATTGCTCAATTGTCACTTTCAATGCACTTGGAACCGTAGATGATTGCCACCAGGAGAACACCAACGCTTATCAGGATTATGGATACAAGCCACACCCTGTTATCAGCCGAAGATTTCACGGTATTTCCTGCTAAAGATAATTCTCCTTCAGATTTTTCATATATCAGCGGCTGTTTCGCTCCTTTTATGTGACACTCTTTCAGAATCAGTTCATACGCTCTGATGCTCGCACAATCGCAGGGTTCAAAGTCGTCTGAAACATTCCCAGAGGCCTCCCCGATGGTCATAAATGTTGCGTTCTGTACGATATGCAAGGATTTGCCAACCTCGAGCTCAAATTGTTGCTGGCTTCCAAATTTTATACAGTCCGGGTCCAGGGCCACTCCACCTCCACGGTACTCCACGGATAGGAAGAACCCTTCGGAGCCCGGAACTCGATCCATCATTTGGAACTTGACCGGGTATGTCTTTGGCTCTCCGTGGCACTCAACACCAATGTCCAGGAAGTGTAGCCCGATGTTCTGGTTGATTGTGTAGCTGACCCGAAGCTGCAGACAGGACGGATGGTCTACGGATTTTCGGAACATATCCTTCCAGTCAGGGTTGGCCGGATCGGCTACTGCTGGCAGCTGGAGGTTCACCAGAGACCAATTGTGATGCTCTTGGATGGGGTAGTTGCAACCGACAGTGTCTGGGAGGTATTTTTCCGAAGGATTTGGGAACGTCATGGGCGGAAGTTGGCAGCTAGTAGTAGCTACTGATGAAACAAGGACAGACGAGGCAGTGATCAAGCTCAATATGCTGTTCATTGTACAAGGTCTTGGTTGTGACTGGTTCATACAAAAAATGGATTGGAAGAATAATGTTGATCTTACACTACTATGTTAAAATCGACGCTGACTTGTACATTGGTGTCAATAATGTGAAATTAAACGTTCATAACATTCTCTTTTGACGCAGTGTTAAAAATGAGAGTGAGTCTAAAATTTTCAAAAATCAAAAATCTAATTATTCGCTCGACAGCAATGCACAGTGGTCCAGATCGCAAAATTAAGTGGAAAATGGATTTTCCGAAAAATGGTTAAGTTTTGGAGCTTTGGTGTCTTCATAAGAGTTGTTGCATATGGAAAGGGGCAACTTTTGGTTTGGTTGAAAATTAGGGTGGTTCACGATTAGGGTGATTTTGAAAATCTAACTTTACAGGAATATTTTTGGGAATTTTTTAGTCTTCTAGAAAGTTGACGGGCTTGCCAATCCAAGCAACTTTGTCGAAGACACCAAAATTTTATCTCGTAATCTACGCCTTCTACGACCAAATTTATAGAAAGCATCTGAGCAAACCTTCAAAAATCAGTTTTTAACGTGGCAATTCAGGGTTAAGTTTTAGAGAAAGTGGTATTCGGGGCACTTTTAGAGCTCTAAAAACAAACATTTTATTATCTGACAAGTCAATTTGGACTTAAGGGTCAAAAGTTACAGCGATTTTAAGGTAAAAAGATGCAAATTTAAAACTTAAATATCTCGAAAAGGCGCAAGCCAAATTTTAAGCACTAGGTTGCATTTGAAAGAGATCTAGCACTACAAACGCTGAAAAAATCTCAGGGTGTTTTTCTTTAAACTCGAGATATCTTCATTTGATAAAGTCTAATTTTCAAGGAAAACCTTATGGGACCACCTAACGAATTTCGAAAATTGTCCAAATATATGTTTTCCATGTAATTTTGGCCGCTGAATCTGAATCTGCCCTCAGAATTGAAAAGTCGATTTTTGGTCATATTTTGGGTTTAAATGATAATTTTACATGAAAACCCAAAATATGACCAAAAATCGATTTTTCGACACTTTGGGTCAATTCTGAGGGCAGATTCAGATTCAGCGGCCAAAATTACATGGAAAAACATATATTTGGACAATTTTCGAAATTCGTTAGGTGGTCCCATAAGGTTTTCCTTGAAAATTAGACTTTATCAAATGAAGATATCTCGAGTTTAAAGAAAACACCCTGAGATTTTTTCAGCGTTTGTAGTGCTAGATCTCCTCTTTCAAATGCAACCTAGTGCTTAAAATTTGGCTTGCGCCTTTTCGAGATATTTAAGTTTTAAATTTGCATCTTTTGTACCTTAAAATCGCTGTAACTTTTGACCCTTAAGTCCAAATTGACTTGTCAGATAATAAAAATGTTTGTTTTTTAGAGCTCTAAAAGTGCCCCGAATACCACTTTTCTCTAAAACTTAACCCTGAATTGCCACGTTAAAAAAACTGATTTTTGAAGGTTTGCTCAGATGCTTTCTATAAATTTGGTCGTAGAAGGCGTAGATTACGAGATAAAATTTTGGTGTCTTCGACAAAGTTGCTTGGATTGGCAAGCCCGTCAACTTTCTAGAAGACTAAAAAATTCCCAAAAATATTCCTGTAAAGTTAGATTTTTAAAATCACCCTAATCGTGAACCACCCTAATTTTCAACCAAACCAAAAGTTGCCCCTTTCCATATGCAACAACTCTTCTGAAGACACCAAAGCTCCAAAACTTAACCATTTTTCAGAAAATCCATTTTCCACTTAATTTTGCGATCTGGACCACTGTGCAATGCCTTGGCGTTCTCGATTGCGAGATTCCTACTCGAAACTAGGTGTCCGAAGGCTTGATTGTCGAGGCAATTGCAAACCTCTTTTTACACCTAAGCTTCCATCCACCCCGGGATTCGAACTGACGACCTGTGGATTGTTAGTCCAACTGCCTACCAGCGACTCCACCGAGGCAGGACCCAGGGAGACAACTCCTACACCTGCACTGAGCTAACGACCTAACTCTTTAGGTAAGACCGGGGCCAACATTTACTTCCCCGTCCGACGGAAGGCTCGGTCAGACAAATCTCGTCTTGAAAAATGTCTAAAATCCAACAAGAGCAAGAGAGCAGAATCGTGACCATTAGCGGAAGTATTAAGTATCAAACATCAATTTCAAGAAATTTCACAACGGCTTTATTTAGACTTTCATGGTAGTTTATATGTTATTTGTATCTAGCAAACATCTAATTTACGTTAATGACAACACTAAACACTATGTTTTATTAGCCTCAACTTGAAGAAAATCAAACCATTCGCATGTATTAAGCTCAATAATGTTCATCGTGTCGGTCTTGCTCTTAATCGCAGTGTCCACCGGTCAGGACTTCGACCCACAGTGTGACCTACTTGTGATCTATCCAAATTCTTCTCACCCCAATCCGCTGAATTCATCCAGTTGCAATTTCCCCATCGAAGAAAGTCACAACTGGTCACTGCTGGACGTTCAATTGCCACCACCCGATTCGTCGAACCCCGAATGGAAGGACATGTTCCGAGCCTTCGACAATCAGTCGGCCTGTCTGCGGTTTCCGGTCAGCTACACGGTCAACCAACACGCCGGACTGTACTATCTGGAGATCGGCGTTGAATGCCGAGGAGAGCCACAAACCAACGCGTTCGCGTTTGAACCCATGCTGTGGATGCAAGAGGAGGAAGATTTCATAAACGCTTGCTACAACGACGGACGTTACAATCTGAACCGGGATTGCTTAAACTTTGGCATGCATCAGTTCAAGCTAAACGTTGGGAGATCGCTACAAATTATTCAGCAATCCTCAGCGGGATTCATCACTTTGGGAGTACGACCCGTCAACGATTCGAGCCAAGCCACAACCAACTGCAACTGTACAGAAATCAAAGCGTATGAAGAGTTGTTGAAGAAGTGCATCAGTGATCCTTTTGTCGATTCCAGTTTGGAACAACTAAACGTTACGAACAAGAAAACGGTACGGTTGTCGGCCAGCGACGGTAGTTTCGAGAAAATTATTCCCGTTCTCCTTGTTGGCGCTTGTGTGTTCTTTGTTGTTGTGATTTTCGGCTCAAAATATGTTGAAAGTGGAAGAAACTGAATATACTTGATGTATTGTTTGAAAAAAAAAATACAAACTTCTGAACAACACAATACGATTGCTTCTAATTTGCTATGTGGCCAATGTTTCTGACTGTAGAGCCACATATGGATTGTAAAATGGCATGTAGGCATGCAAACAATTTATTTAATTTAAATTTGGTAACAAATTAGATTATGTGTGGTAGAATGTTGATCGAAAAATTGTCACTCGATCTCTGGACTGGATGAACGGATTTTGACCGTTGTGGCCTCATTCGATCCGTCTTGAGGTCCTCTAAGGCGCTATCTTTAAATTCTAATGTTTAGTTAAGTACTTCAAAAGTTATGCTAACAAAACAATTGTTGGATAGGGCACTCCAACGTTGCATGATGCATACAATATTACAGGAAACATCCCAAAGCATAAGCCTACTCGAATGAATTCATACATTGATAAGTTGTTCTATGGATTTTGGTGCATTGTACTTAGGTGGGCCATTCTAACCCCCGGCCCCTAGGGCGTCCAATTTTCCCGGGTTTTGAATTTCCCGGGAAACGGGAAAAATATTTTTCAAATCCCGGGAATTCCCGGGATCCCGAGATTTTTTTAAATATTCAAAAAATCTTTGTTTTTATTAAATTTGTTATGTTTTTCAAGCTTACAATCATACAATTAGCTCAATACTGTTAATTGGTGATAATCTTTAATTCAATCTGAACAAGAACAGCAATTTTTAGTTTTTTTTAAATACATATAAAAAAATGTTTTTTGTTCTTTGTTATGCTTTGGATTTTTAATGAATCATAATTTGAAATCCAATGTGATTCAAATTATTTCATATTAATAATCATAAAATTCTTATTAGACCGATTCTTCGGCTCCTTTAAAAAAAAATCCAAGTTTTTTTCAGCGTTTTGGCTGTAATGGCAAAATAAAAGAAGAAACCCCCCAATGTTATTAAATATTTGGAAAGATAATTGATTTTCCTACAAAGAAATATCATGCAGAATGAACCATATAGTACCTGTGCTTCCTCTGAAATAAAAATGTAGCGTGACGGGACAACATCGTAGAACTGGACTTTTAAAAGGCACTTTACAAAAATCGCTACAGTTCTGCCAGTTTGATTTTTTAAAAAAATTGCTCTTCTACACATTATCACAAATTAAAAAACGAATCTTTTGCTCCTTGAACTGAAAGAATAGGATGAAATTTGAGTTTTTGCCAGCCATTTCTTTTCGTGACGGGACAACGAAAGGAGCAGATTTATGAAAAAACTCCTCTCCCGTACAATGGCTTGCAAACCACATTTGGTCAATGTTCTTGGCTTTTAAGGTAAGAAAACGCATTTAAAGCACATTGCAATTATTGCATCATAATCAAAATGTTTTTTTTATATTAAAAATCATATTGAAAATTGAAAAATGTGACATTTTGGTGTAGCTTCGCTAAGAATCGGTCATTAACATATTTCCTTAGTTTTTTATGTGAACTACAAAAGCTAAAAAAATCATTGAAACTGTAATATAAAACAAGAAAAGAAAACAAATAAAATGAAACCATCCAATGTATTATTTCAAAAAGGTTAAAACTTCATGTTTTATAAAAAAACATATTTTACAAACTTTCTTTAAGTAACTACCACCAACTGGGGGGAATCGGGACAGCAGTCTGAATAAGAACAGGATATTTTAGAGCAATAAATTTGAATAATGATGTACTAATTGTTTTGTTAATTAAAAAAAATCAGAACATTATGTTGTCTTAATTTGTTACTATTGTCCTAATTTACTCTAGATGCCGATGTTTGATGAAAAATAATCAAATATGTTTTTTTTTCTTGTTTAAAATCATTATCAAACGTAAATATTTAAATAAATAATAAAGTTTAATGAAAAATATTTAAAGCGTCAGGAATTTTGCGGATGCGTACACTAAAATTTTAACAGTTTTCCCTTATAAGCCAAATAAATGTTAATGTTGGACGAGTTTGAATTGATGCGCACCTTCTGTGCGAAAACTTTTATTTGTTTTTATCTCATATTTAAATTTTCCGTGTACCTTACGTCAAACGAAATAAAAAAACAGAGTTCAGCGTGTAACCGGAAAAGTCAGACGCGCGTTTTTTTACTCGATCCGTGCTCCGGAAGAAAAATCGGGAAAAAGGCCGCGGAAAATACAGTCCACTCGACGGAAACGAGAATCATTGTGGTCCTACACGAGCCGGATGCTGGAGTAGTGTTCCGGAAGTGAATTTGACGGATTTTCGACGGAAAATCCGATTGCGATCACGGTCGACGTGTCCGTGTATGCGCGTGTGTGTGACGTCGAGGGCGTAGCACCCACGCCGTGAAAAGTGCGCGATCCGACAGCCAGTGCTGGTGGAAGACCGGGGAAGTGCCCCGGAAGATCGGAAAAAGGTTCCGAAAGACTGGACAAAGGGTCCGGAAGCGACGGAGAAATCCGATTCGATCGCGCGGCCGACGTGCCCGCGTGTGAGTGTGTTTAAGGAGCGTCGAGGCGCAGCCCCATCTGGCGACGGGCATGATGGATGATGTTGAGAACGCCCAAAGGTGGTAGGAAGAAGACGCCAAAGAAGATAAACCCCGCGAAAAGTGACGCTCAGAAGAGCGAAGTGAAAGACTCGACAGAAGTGAAAGTAGAGCGTCCAATTTCCCGGGGTTACAGAATTCCCGGGAAACGGGAAATTTTCAACAAATTTCCCGGGAAATCCGGGAATTCCCGGGAAATTTTAAATTTATCAAAAATTGTTCTGATCCTAATTTTGTTTAATATTTTGCAACAAAATAGTACAAATAGCAACTATAATGGTCAAAATAAGTGTTCAATTATTGCTTTGGTTGCTTGTAAAAAAATACAACTTCAAGAAAATATAAAAAAATTCTAAATATTTGTTAGAATTAGGTTAGAAAAAATAATTATTAGTATTTTGTATTGATAAGAAGTAGCTAGGTATAATTTTTAAAATCAAAGTGTTTGGAAAGTAAGTAAAATGAATCCATGCTCCAAAACGATGAAACTGCTTTTGAATACGTCTCTGTGACCAGTTTGAGAGAATACGATAAAGAATAAAATTGATTCATTTCAATTCAATGGGTGTTTATTAGAAATTAACAGTTCTGCTCCAGGATGTTACATTTGCAATTCAGAGATTTGGAGAACCTTTCAACTGAGATCAATTCATAAGCCTTTACAGGGAGGGTACATTTTTCTATGTTTAGATTTTGATAGCTCTTTTAGGGATAAATATAAAATTGCGAATTTAGAATAAATGAAAAAAAAAATCATGCAGAAAATATGTTTTTCATGGCAAAACATTGAAATGAAAAAAAAAATTAAAGAAAATATGTTTTTCATGGCAAATAATTTATCCAAAACAAATCTAACTGGTTTAATCTCATGAATAAATCGACAAGCATTGAATTTTATTTTATTTAAAAATCTGCATTTTTATGTAATCCCAACTCAAGTTTTCAAAGGTTTGGAGCGAGTATTTGAAATTTGTTTGCATTTTTGGGCACTTTTTACATAATATGAAGTAGTTTTTTTTTTATTAAATCTTACGCCCTTGGTAGCTCTAGTGCTCTATAAATTTTCAATTTTTAACTATAATTAAAATGTACCTATTTAATTTAATTAACCTTTTTTCCCGCAAAAATCCTCTAAGAGACATTTAATGATACCAATTCATTTTTTTCCAATTTGGTCATGGTAAACAAAACGTAAAAAAATGATCTTGGGGAGAAGAGGTACCTTATTTTCAAATGATATAACACATTTTAGTTGTTTATTTTCATTTCATAATGTCGCAATTATTGTTGCACAACAAATAATCAAGATGTATTCCTAGTAGTGAATGCTTCAGAAATTAATATCATCTGAAGTAAATCTTCACATGAAATTTTTAGACGAACTGATAAGTTCAATTAAAACAGTAAATTGAATTTGATAAAATCTGGAGCAACATTTGAAAGGGGCGGTACGACATTGCTCTTACGGACTTTCATTACACGCGTTTAAATGGAATGAAAGGCCGTAAGAGCAATGTCGTACCGCCCCTTTCAAATGTTGCTCTGGAAATAAAGTTCAGTGCATTATTTTTTTTTTGAAGTTTAAAAAAGTTTCAAAAAGTTAAGAAAATGTATACTTCCGCTTGAATTTCGGGAATTCCCGGGAAATTTAGAAATTTCCCGGGAAACGGGAAATATTTTTTTTCGGGAAATCCCGGGAATTCCCGGGAAATTTTTTCCCGGGACGGGAAATTGGACGCTCTAAGTGAAAGTGATTCCGGTGACGCCGATCAGCGAGCAACTTGAGGAACAGCGGCGGAAGGAGGAAGCTCGAAAGATGGAAGAGCAGCTGAAGGTGCTGATACGGCAGCGGGACGCGGTGGCGGAAAAGCTGGACCGAGTGAAAGTAGCCATCAAGTCGAGCTCCGAACAACCGAACCAGAACTTGAAGAACCTGCACTTCCTGAAGTTGCAGTTGAAGACGGTCGAGGCCTGCTATGGTGAGTTCAATGCGTTCCAGAACCAGATCTACGGATTGGCACTCACTCCGGAGCAGGAGAAGCAGCACCGGGCGTGCTACTTAAAATTCGAGACGCTGCACAACATTTTGACGATTCAGCTAAACGAGTTGATCGAACGACTATCGAAGCCGAGCGTCGCGCTCGTCCCGGCCGCCCCCGCGTGTGCAGTTGTGCCGCAGTACCTGCCGCCGCTCAGTGTGCCCTTGCCGAAGTTCGACGGCACTTACGAGAACTGGTTCTCGTTCAAGTGCATGTTCAGGAGCGTGATGGACCGGTACCAGGGTGAGGCTCCATCGATGAAGCTGTACCATCTACGGAACTCGTTGGTCGGCAGGGCGGAAGGCGTGATCGAGCAAGACATCATCAACAACAACGATTACGAGGCAGCATGGGCTCTCTTGGTGGAGACCTATGAGGACAAGCGAGTGATAATTGACAAGCATATCCAAGCTTTGTTCAGTCTGCCAAAGATCACTCATGATAAGGCCGATGAATTCCGGAAGCTGATTGACACGTGCGTCAAGCACATCGGAGCGTTGAAACATCTGCAGCTTCCTGTCAACGGGTTGAGCGAGCAGATGCTGGTAAACCTGCTTGCGGCTCGGATGGATAGAGAAACACGTAAGGCGTGGGAATCTGAACAGACAGCGGGCAAACTACCAACGTACGAGGCAACTATGGAGTTCCTGAAGAAGAGTTGCAGAGTTCTGGAGCAGTTGGAGTTGACAAGTGTGTCGGCGAACACTGCCAAGCCGCACAGATCGGTAGCACTGCTGATAGCTGGCGCGAAGAAGTGTTCCACGTGTAACCGGCAACATGACTTGAAAGGGTGCGACCAGTTCAAGACAAAATCCGTGAACGAGAAGTACAACCACTTGAGGAAATGTGGGTTGTGCTTCAACTGTTTGAAGAAGGGACATCGCGTGGCAGTCTGTACTTCGACGAACACCTGCATGATCTGTGGCAAGCGGCATCACACCATGCTGCACACTGATGGAGTGAAGAAGCAGATGGACGCTTCGATGTCAATGGCGCCAGCTTCGCCGAAGGCAAACGACGAACATCGCGCTCGACCTGCCAGGAAACAGACCCTTCTTTCGACCGCCGTGGTACTTGTCGACGGTGGAAGCGGTGGCCCGCACTTGTGTCGGGCGCTCATAGACTCGGGATCGCAGAACCACTTCGTTACGGAACGGTTTGCCGACAAACTGGCGATCAAGAAGATGCACGCCGACTACCAGGTCAGTGGTTTGCATGACAGCAAGACGAGGATCAGCAGCCTGGTTCGAGCGATGGTTAGGTCTCGCGTTGGCGATTTCTCGACCGAGCTGGAGCTGTTAGTCACTCCGAGTATAATTGATGAACTGCCGCCGGAATCGATCGACATCACAAGCTGGAACATACCGCCGAATATCAAGCTGGCCGACCCGGGGTTTAATTCGGCAGGCCAAATCGATATGCTGCTGGGAGCAGAATTGTTTTGGAACCTGATAAAGTCAGGTAGAATCACGCTGGCGGAGAACCTGCCCTCCCTCAGGGAAACTGAGTTGGGATGGGTGGTCGGTGGTGCTTTGAAGCATGCGGCAGAGGTGCGGAATTGAATTACTGGAGCAAGGAAGGGTTGAAATGCCTCCATTTCAACGTGGGGAGGATGTTGGACGAGTTTGAATTGATGCGCACCTTCTGTGCGAAAACTTTTATTTGTTTTTATCTCATATTTAAATTTTCCGTGTACCTTACGTCAAACGAAATAAAAAAACAGAGTTCAGCGTGTAACCGGAAAAGTCAGACGCGCGTTTTTTTACTCGATCCGTGCTCCGGAAGAAAAATCGGGAAAAAGGCCGCGGAAAATACAGTCCACTCGACGGAAACGAGAATCAGTTAATATATGCCGAATACAAATTTGCTAATGCTTTAAAATTGTTATCGATTACTAAGTATTCATATGTTCATCTATTTCGACAACCAAATCTGAGTGTTCCAGACCAAAAAATGATTTTTTTCAATTTCGGGAATTCCCGGGACAAAATATCAAAAATCCCGGGATCCGGAAATTCCCGGTTTAGGAAAAATCCCGGGAATTCCCGGGATGGACGCACTACCGGCCTCTATTTTTATGAAACATTGTCCATGCATTCCCTATGTAAAAAGAAGTAATTTTGCATCATTAGTTTTTCCAAAGAAGTCACGAACAAAAATTTGGGAGCTGTACGGGCATTGTAAATGTCTGTATCTTGAGAAGAGATTTTCTGAACAATGTTTGTGTCTTCGGCAAAGTTGTAGGTTATGATTAGATTTTTTTTTGTCAGAAAATATATCGAAAATCTGGACAAGAAATTATTGAACATAACTTATTGAAGCAAAATACATTTTTTTATAAAATAAACCCAACGTCCAGCAAACAAAAACAAAAAAATCTCGAGTGAGTTTTCAAAAAGCCGTAAGAGCCACCGTGACCTCTGACACTAGTTTTCGTTTTTCTCCAAAATGAAACAAAATTTCATGTATCTTTAGTTTGGGGCACTTGAAGGACGTGTAGATGAACAATCTCAAGAATTTTTGATATTGGTTTTTGGTAAGTAGGTCGAATACCGATGCAAAAAGTATTCTGTTTACCAATGGCTCTTACGGCTTTTTGAAAACTAATCCGAGAAATCGTCGCCATCGCACTATGGGCCATCTCCATACAAACAGGCGGCCAAATTATTTTTTTGCTTTTTAAATGTTTTTTCATACAAATTTGGGTAATTATATGGTATTGAAATGATATACGTCGATTTTTATGACTTTTCATGTTTTTCAATAGTTGATTGTTTATAATAAATAGTCTTTTCATACATTTGTAAGTGCAAAAGAATTGCGTATATATTTTATTGCAAGTTTATATTATTAAATTATGGATAAGCTAATACATCCCCACTTTAAGGACACAACCCCTCCCTCCACTTTCTTTCACCCCCCCCCCTCCCCTCCTCCCCACCAACAATATTTTGTTAAGCGTAATAAAATCATTTAAAGTCAAATATTTATTATTTACTGCTGTGTGTTTCTTTTTGTGAGTCCATGCCATATAACTTGAGACCCCCCCACCCTTACGGGCATAAATTGCGAAAATTTTAATTGTTAAATCTAATAACAGAAAAATAATTTTATTCAAAATATTAATTATGAAGTAAAACGATAAAATACAAACCATATTCTTAAAATTCATTTGATTATAGAGTTTGTGACAGCTTCAGGATATGTTAAAGGTACTTTTATGATGTTTTGTACTAACCAACATAGAACTTAAATGTGGATCAGTTTCATGGATTGATCGCAGAAATTCATCATGCTAAGTCAACATTTTGATGAACACTTTTTCGGTATCAAACTGAGATTCTCCAGTTTCGCTTGAGAAACTTCGGTACGAATACCTTATTTTGACTAAGGTACTCAATTTTAAATGTAGGCAACAGAAAATTCCAATAAAGTCATTTCGAACTTCTTGAAACCAGGTATTGATTTTTGAAGCGACGATGCCCACGAAGTAGGTAGCAAAGCAAGTGAAATAAACGGGCGCATATGTAGATTGCAGCAAATTTTGATAAAACGTAAATGTTCAAAATGGCATATCTTCGAAAACGCAAAAAATCGCAGGCTGGAAATTTCAGCAATGTTAGATTATAATCCAATCTTTCAAGTGATCTTAGTTTCATGTTTAGCATCGGTTAGCAAAAAAAGTACTCGATTAACAAACACAAAAAAAGATTTGTCAAAAAAATGCTCCAGTTATTCGATGAAAACTTCAGTTTTTGGTTTGGAAACAACATTTTATCTATTAATAGTTTCAAAGCATATCTCATTACCTTTCCAACGATGTATATTTGTCCTAATAAAACATTTAAAATGGCTGAGCTATGTTAAAATTAAACAATCAGCCTTTTTTACGAAAAACGCTAGTTTTTTACTCCATTTTTTGACTTTCAGCTTGCGTATCTCCGTAATGAACAAACTTAGAGCTTTGAAAATTTGGATTTTTCTTAGTTAGAATGTTTACTTTCGAGAAAAAAATACCAAAAAATATTTGGAGAAGGTCACTTTTTTGAAACTTGGCCACCCATAGTGCATCGTGCTAACTTGTACGTGCATTTTGGACCAAATTGCAATTGAGAACGTCATTTTGCACAGCTGACAATGTCTCACCTTTTGACCTTCACAGATCCCCAAAATTCGATTTCAATCCTGAGATATTCAACGAAATCCGAAAAAAAAACTCTGTGCATTTTTGTCACTTTACATATGAAAGTAGTTGCAATCTTGTCGTGCTATCTAGTCACTCCCTGAAAAATGAGGTATGTGCGACAACTGGCCAAAAGGATTTCAGGTCAGAACGCGTTTGACGCACGTACAAGTTAGACTACCGTAAACGTTTGTAATCATAACTCGGGACTCCAGCAACCAACTACAGTAGTTGTTCGGTAACTGGGCTGAGAACGTAGCCTGATGAAAAATAAAAATTAAAAATACTCAAATTTATTTACAATGCTTACTTTTCATATTTCTTTAATTGTGACTTGAAATGTAATACATGTTTGAAAAAAGTTTTTTTTATTTGTTGAAAAGGCTTTTGGCATCCATTAACCCCTCGTTCATTTCGGTTTGTTTTGGTTTTTTGACGTTTGTCTGCTTTTTAACTGGGCTACAGCCCAGTTATCGAGCGCCCAGTTAAAAAGCAGCCCAGTTAAATAACGCCCAGTTACCGAACAACTACTGTAGAACCAAACTTCGGGACAATGCACAGAAGGGTCAGTCATACAAAACGAGTTTGTTATTGTTTACATTGCGTGCTTTCGTTTTTGTTTATTCAAGGTCAAAAATTAAAAAAAAAGACGTCGAAATGTCAATCACCCTTCAAAGCTTCATTTCGCAAAGAAAATGCATCGTGTCTATTGTCCAAAACGTATATTTTTTTTCTAGTCTAGCCTAGTCTTTTTTAGTCTCCTGAAACATAGAAAATCTAATGAAAAATAAAAATCGCGTAAAATTTTGCAAAATTGTAAAGAACTAACTAACTAACTAATTTTTTTTAATACAATGGAATGAAATGAAATATGAATTTTAAAAAAAATCTAAAACTCAAAAAATCTTTTTCTCATCTTTTTCTCAATTTCATTGCTTTGCGCAAAGTGGGGTCTAACCAGTCGTTCCCAAACTTTGGAGAGTTGTTTATGACCCCAAAAGGCACCACAAAATTACTATGTTGGAAAAACCATTTTGTTATTACACCCTGATGAGTCAAGCTGTGAGTAAAATGTGAGATTGCTGTGTACTTGCAATGCCATTTTTGTCATTGCACAGTGGTCCGAAACCGAAATCTAGCGTGACAAAATTGATAGCGGCCACACGTTAAGATTTAGAGCTTTGGTGTCTTCGGGACAAAAGATCAGGGTCAATTGGGGTATCTTTTGGTATGGTGGACATTAGGGTGATCCAAATTTTAGGGTTGTTCAGAATTTGTATTTTGGCGGGATGACGAGATAGCGCTTTGGTGTCTTCAGAAAAGTTGTAGGGAACACCATTCTGAGCAACTTTGCTAAAGACACCAATGCTCTATCTTTAAACGGAAAGTTTCTAGAGTCATTTTTGTAATTTAGGTTGAAGTGTTTATGAAAAAAATGAGTTTTTTAAGGAGAATGGGCAAATTTGGTCCAAGGATGTACACGAACGGGACCAACTTTTTTCGAAAGATCTCGCCGAGACATGAAAAAAAGTCTTCTGGACCAACTCTCTAAACCCCGGGGTTCAAAAGTTACAAGTTGTTGAAGTTTGAGCATTTTGGGTTAAAATGTACAAAAATCGTATTTTGCTATTTCTAAAATCATTCATAAAATCTCTGTTTCATTATGGATTTCGATTTTCTTGACTTCATTCGACGCGTATCAGCAAAAACTATGAGTTCTGATATGTCTTAGCATGATTGAAACATGATTTATCTTGTTTTTATCTGTTTAAACCGTTTGTGCAAGAGGCATCCCATAGAAACAAGTCGAAACTTCAAGGTTTTGAAACCGGATCCGACCCAGACTGCTTCAGTGAGTATGGAAGGCTTCAGTGCAATGTTGTAACAACTTATTGGGATGGTCTGAGTCATCCGAGAACTCCTTGGAGTTAAGACCGGTGAGTCTACCGCCGTAACAAGCAGGATGTCTGCGGTTTTTGACCACGGATCATACCCGCATGGCTCCAGTGAGTATGGTAGACTACTATGCTGATGTGTTGGAGTGTCCTGGGTTCTCCTAGGACTCCCTGGAGTTAAGATCTGTGGGTCTACTGCCGTAACAAGCAAAATGTCGACCGGTTTAGACAACGGAACATTCCCGCATAGCTTCAGTGAGTGTGGTAGACTACTTTGCTAATGTGTTAGGATGTCCTGGGTAATCCAAGGACTCCTGGAGTTATGATCTGTAGGTCTACGGCTGTTAAAAAGACTCCGCGGAATGGTCCAGAACATCGCAACATAACAGCAATACAGTCTGCCATACTCACTGAATCTTTGCGGTTATGATGCGCGGTTAAAAATCATCGACCTTTTTCTTGTTACGGAAAACGGAATCGACGTAACACCTTATAATGTGGCCCTCTTAAACCTTGCGGTTTCATCAACGGATCCACAGGCGTGTATCGTTCTTTTTGCGACAAGACTCCGCCTCCCGGGTCTCCTAAGTGTGAAGGTATGGCACGGGGAGAGGGCACCGAAAACCTATATTTACACTTAGAATTTTTTGCGTCCGCCTCGGGATTCGAACAGGCGATCTCTGGATTGTGAGTCCAGTGCGCGGTCCGATTGATCCACACAGTCTTGTTACAGTGACCCAAATATCTAAACTCCAGGGAGCCCAAGGATGACCTAAGACATCCCAACACATTAACAAAGCAGTCTACCATACTGTCTGAAGCTATGCGTGTATGTTCCGGGGTCAAAAATCGTCGACCCCTTGCTTGTTACGGCTGTAGCTCCACAGATAATAACTCCAAGGAGTCCTTGGATGACCCAGGGCATCCTAACACATTAGGAAAGCAGTCCACCACACTCACTGAAGCTATGCGGGTATGTTCCGTTGTCAAAACCGGTCGACATTTTGCTTGTTACGGAAGTAGACCCACAGATCTTAACTCCTGGGAGTCCTAGGAGAACCCAGGACACTCCAACTCATCAGCATAGTAGTCTACCATACTCACTGAAGCCATGCGGGTATGATCCGTGGTCAAAAACTGCCGACATCTTGCTTGTTACGGCGGTAGACTCACCGGTCTTAACTCCAAGGAGTTCTCGGATGACTCAGACCATCCCAATAAGTTGTTACAACATTGCACTGAAGCCTTCCATACTCACTGAAGCAGTCTGGGTCGGATCCGGTTTTAAAACCTTGAAGTTTCGACTTGTTTCTATGGGATGCCTCTTGCACAAACGGTTCAAACAGATAAAAACAAGATAAATCATGTTTCAATCATGCTAAGACATATCAGAACTCATAGTTTTTGCTGATACGCGTCGAATGAAGTCAAGAAAATCGAAATCCATAATGAAACAGAGATTTTATGAATGATTTTAGAAATAGCAAAAATACGATTTTTTGTACATTTTAACCCAAAATGCTCAAACTTCAACAACTTGTAACTTTTGAACCCCGGGGTTTAGAGAGTTGGTCCAGAAGAATTTTTTCCATGTCTCGGCGAGATCTTTCGAAAAAAGTTGGTCCCGTTCGTGTACATCCTTGGACCAGCTCCGATACAAATTTGCCCATTCTCCTTTATCAACTCAGTCTTGTGTCGTAGCGAGTTGGTGTCTTCTAGACATTTGTAGAGCTCGTCAAAACACACATTTATATTCCAAGAGAGCGAAAATCGAACCTTTTAAACGAAAGTTATAGAGCAATTCTCTGAGATTTCGGTCATTCGATTTTTTTTTTGTATTTTTTAATCCGGCTGAAACTTTTTTGGTGCCTTCGGTATGCCCAAAGAAGCCATTTTGCATCATTAGTTTGTCCATATAATTTTCCATACAAATTTGGCAGCTGTCCATACAAAAATGATATGTGAAAATTCAAAAATCTGTATCTTTTGAAGGAATTTTTTGATCGATTTGGTGTCTTCGGCAAAGTTGTAGATATGGATACAGACTACACTGGAAAAAAATTAAGCACGGTAAAAAAAATTTGGTGATTTTTAATTTAACTTTTTATCACTAAAACTTGATTTGCAAAAAAAACACTATTTTTACTTTTTTTTTTATTTTTTGATATGTTTTAGAGGACATAAAATGCCAACTTTTCAGAAATTTCCAGAATGGGCAAAAAATCTTTGACCGAGTTATGACTTTTTGAATCAATACTGATTTTTTTCAAAAAATCGAAATATTGGTCGCAAAAATTTTTCAACTGCATTTTTTCGATGTAAAATCGAATTTGCAATCAAAAAGTACTTTAGTAAATTTTTGATGAAGTGCACCGTTTCCAAGTTATAACCATTTTTAGGTAACTTTTTTGAAAATAGCCGCAGATTTTCATTTTTTTAAAATAGTGCCCATGTTTGCCCACTACTGAAAAAAATGTTTTTGAAAAGCTGAGAAAATTCTCTATATTTTGCTTTTTTGGACTTTGTTGATACGACCCTTAGTTGCTGAGATATAGCCATGCAAAGGTTAAAAAACAGGAAAATTTATGTTTTCTAAGTCTCACCCAAACAACCCACCATTTTCTAATGTCGATATCTCAGCAACTATAGGTCCGATTTACAATGTTAAAACATGAAACATTCGTGAAATTTTCCGGTCTTTTCGAAAAAAATATTTTTAAAAAAATTTAAATCAAGACTAACATTTCAATCGGGCCAAACATTCAATATTACGCCCATTTGAAATGTTAGTCTTGATTTAAATGTTTTGAAAATATTTTTTCCGAAAAGACCGGAAAATTTCTCGAATGTTTCATGTTTTAACATTGTAAATCGGACCTATAGTTGCTGAGATATCGACATTAGAAAATGGTGTGTTTTTTGGGGTGGGACTTAGAAAACATTAATTTTCCTGTTTTTAAACCTTTACATGGCAATATCTCAGCAACTAAGGGTCGTATCAACAAAGTCCGAAAAAGCAAAATATAGAGAATTTTCTCAGCTTTTCAAAAATATTTTTTTCAATAGTGGGCAAACATGTGCACTATTTTTAAAAAATGAAAAACTGCGACTATTTTCAAAAAGTTACCTAAAAATGGTTATAACTTGGAACGGTGCACTTTATCAAAAATTTACTAAAGTACTTTTTGATTGCAAATTCGATTTTACATCGAAAAATGCAGTTGAAAAATTTTTGCGACCAATATTTCGATTTTTTGAAAAAAATCTGTATTGATTCAAAAAATTATAACTCGGTCAAAGATTTTTTGCCCATTCTGGAAATTTCTGAAAAGTTGGCATTTGATGTCCTCTAAAACATATCAAAAAATAAAAAAAAAGTAAAAATAGTGTTTTTTTTTGCAAATCAAGTTTTAGTGATAAAAAGTTAAATTAAAAATCACCAAATTTTTTTTTACCGTGCTTAATTTTTTTCCAGTGTAGTCCGTATCCATATCTACAACTTTGCCAAAGACACCAAATAGATCAGAAAATTCCATCAAAAGATACTGAATTTTGAATTTTCACATATCATTTTTGTATGGACAGCTGCCAAATTTGTATGGAAAATTATATGGACAAACTAATGATGCAAAATGGCTTCTTTGGGCATACCGAAGGCACCAAAAAAGTTTCAGCCGGATTAAAAAATACAAAAATTAAAATTAAAGAAAAAATACCGATTCCGTAGAGAACTGCTCTATAGCCAAAATACGACGAAAAAGACGCCATTTTGAAATCTGAATAACTCGAAAAGGTGGTGGAGTTTGACCTCACTCTTAGGAGCATCTGAAAGTACAAATTCTAGAGTACATTTGCTGAAAATATCTCGGAGATCTTTTTTGTTTAACTTATTTAATCTCAATTTGAAAATGAGCATTTTTAAATCGTTTTTTGCCCATAGCTTTTAATAGAATTGACCAAAATTCATTTTTCAAGAATAAAAATGTTTATTTTGACAAGCTCTACAATTTTCTAGAAGGGCCCAAAATTGTACAAAATGATCTAGTGGTTGTAAAAGAAGAAACAAGTTTTGGATGAAATATTTCAGGAATTAAAAAAATAATTGAATATATTCCTGAAATATTTCAGCCAAAACTTGTTTCCAAAATATCATAGGCAAGTGATTCCCAGCAAAGGGCTCTGTCTCTTTCTATCATTTGTCCTCTTCTCCTCGACCACGCACTCTCACCGGTGAGTTTTTCCTTCTCTCGGAAGGCTTTGATATTATTACAAACCTGTTTGTCAATAAGAAAAACACATTCAAAAACAATGAAAAATTGTAGCTTGGTGTTATTTTTAAATACACTTAAATTTTGCAACAGGAAGGGTAGGAATGTTTCTTTCAAATTTCTAGAAAAAAAGTCGACACGAAAATCTACTGTTTAATCTCTTAATACCTACATTTGTTTTTATCTTTATTCAACAGTTTTATTCCTTTAGTAATAATTTAGTCAATAGTAAATAGTTCAGGTCTTACGAGATAGAAAAAAAAAATATTAAAAAAAGAACTAAACCCTAATATCATAGTGTGTATTTCAATAGCTTTCAAGCATTTCTCCCTTCTCCCTACGAAACAATGTTTCAAACGTGACATTGTCAAGGCTCGGGGAATGGGGAAAAAGGGCGTCCGTTTTCGTAATCTTAACCGACTGATGTTAAGCGTTAAAATTTTAGTTTTCCGACGCGCTGCGCTGCTGCAGCTGATTGCAAAATTACGAAAAACAAAAAAAAAGTTTGCTTTGCACGACCGAAATGAATTAAATTCAAGCCTTTCTTAGTTTCTAGATGAAAGAGTTTTTTCTAGCTCTTTGTCAGGTTTCTTTCTGTTTTTTTATGTCGCGACGGTGATTTTCGTCGAAAATCACGCCAATTGATTTCGGTTCTATCGTTCGTAACCCTGATTAACATTAATCACATATATAGAGAATTCAATTTAAAGGACTTTTGTTTTTCTTTATTCACTTGTAACCTTTTAGAGTTTCTCGCTCGCTCGAGTTTTAATTTTTAAAATTACACAATTAGTATTCGCAAAATTTAATCGATAACGATGATCTTTTGGGATTTCTAGGAGAGTTCAGAAATTCGAAAAGAAAAACTTTTATGAAAATAATAAAAAATTATAAAGAAAAACACAATTTGCGGTAGAAAGCGGGATGAGATCGAAAAAGAATCGATACTATAAAACTTTTACACATTGATATATAAAAAAAATTAAAAAGTTCGAGGGATTTCTTCGTCCTCCTCTTGCTCTCCGGTGATGAACACACACTCAATGGAACGAAACGACACTTAGGTTTTAGCACGTGTGGTGATGAGGATGATGACGATGTTGGTAGCGAGAGTTACTCGAATGACTTTAATGTTTTTAAAACGAACTAAATTAGCGTTATTTTATGCTCTAAACATCTAGCGCGTGGTGCAGGTGTGCAGTACTTTCCTCGTTTGGCGTTTTTACTCTCTCTTAATTTGATCATTTCTGTAGGAAAGCCTCCTCCTCTCTCAACTCTCCCGCGCGCGCGATCTTTTGTTTGCTGTGTGTAAATGTGTGAGTGTGTGTGCTTTTGATTATCCTCTCTTTCTCAGCATGATTCGCACGCGATTGACGCGACGCCAATCAATCTCTGCCGGGGCCGGTGAGTGTAGTGGGGGGTGTGAGAAAGTGTCGGCGCGCACTGTTAGATGTTTTTGTTTTTTTTTTGCAATTTCTAGTCGCGTGTGTATGAATGTTAAACAACAGAATCTTTTCGTATCCTAAAAATGTAAAAAAAATACAAAATGAGTTACGACGCGAAAAACCGCTGGCGTTGATGATTTTTTTTTATTATTCTTTTGAAAAATAACATAGCAAAAATCGTTCGAAACAGTTCGTAAATCGTTCGTACGGATCGAGATGAACCGAGTGAGCTGGCACAAAAAAAAACAATATGATTTGCAAAAGCAGTTGTAAAAAGCAAAACCAAAAAAAGGTGCAAAGCAGCTCGAAACGTCCCAAATAAATAGAAAAGTTACTAGCAAAGCGCAACAAAAAATAATCATAACAAACAAAAAGGACAGGCAAAAAAAGAAGAAGAAGCAAATTATTTACCACATGTAGTTCTCGGTTTGGGGCGCACGCATGACGCCGACGCCCCCGCCCAGCCGGCGGTAATTCATACACCCGCACAGCCGCCACTGGTTCGTCTCCGGGTCGTACACCTCGATCGTCTTGAGGTACGCCGTGCCGTCGAAGCCGCCGACCGCGTACAGCTGCCCGTTGACGACGGCGAGACCGACCTGGTTTTAGGAGAAAGAAGGAAAAAAAACGTTTAAATTATGTCTTATTTGAATCATGTAAAAAAGATCTCTTAAATTTGCAAGAACGTGAGCTTTTGTACCGATACACAAAGCACTCCCTTATCAACGCTGATCGGAAGGGGGAAGAGGGTTTGTGCCAGATCCACCTTCCAATGGATTTTCTGTTTCCGACAGGGCCGGTGGTACGGAACTACCAGGGACAGGAATGTCGATCTCGATGGATGCTTCAGATTCTTCCTGGTGCAGCAACGATCGAGCTTCTTCGATCAGGATCTCCCATGTAGTTGATGGAGCCTTTCCGTTCGACGACGCGGCCGAGAATCCAGGATTTGGTGTTGACGGTACTCGGCGTAGACCAGGTTATCGCGCTTGAACTTGAACACACGCTTGACGGCTCCATGCCGACGGCTGAACTGCTCGCTTTGCTTGTGGTTGACGCGTGTGAGAAACGCGTGCAGCTCGTGGTTCATGCGTCGTCGCTACACGCACCATTCGTTCGAAAACTCCAAGGGCACATTTGTCCTTCTGCCGCATCGTCCAGGTCTCCAGGTAACCATAGAGGACTACCGGTCTAATCAGTGTTTTGTACATCGTCAGCTTCGTACGGCGTTGCACTCGATCCTACGTGAGGGTTTTCCGTAATCCGAAGCAGGCACGATTCCCAACAAAAATACGAGTCCGGATCTCTTTGCTGATGTCGTTGTCGGCGGTTACCAGCGATCCCAAGTAAACGAACTCGCTCACCTCCTCCAACTCATCATCATCCACAGTTAGAGGTGTGTGACTTGGGGTGCCAACGTCCTTCGATCCGCTCATGTACTTCGTCTTCCGTCGTATTCATGCCAAGTCCTACACGCCATGCTTGTACCTTCAGTCGGGTGTAGACATCCTTCACCGTCTCCAGGTTTTTTGCCACAATGTCGATGTCATCGGCAAAAGCAAGTAACTGGTTGGACTTGTTCAAAATCGTGCCACTCGTTTCGATCGCCCGCCCTTCGAATGATGCCCTCAAAAAAGATATTGAACAGCTCACATGATAAGCCATCACCTTGCCGCAACCCTCGGTGTGATCCAAACGGTTCCGCTGATTCTCCCGAAACACGTACGTGACACATCACGCCATCCAAGGTAGTCTTGATCAGCCGAGTCAGTTCGTCCGTGAAACCGTTCGCACGCATAATCTGCCATAGCTGCTCGCGGACGACTGTATCGTACCGTAAATCGATGAAGATGTGATGATTGGGCACGTTGTACCCACGACATTTCTCTCGGATTTGTCGGAGACAAAATATTTGGTCCGTGGTAGCACGCGCTCCAGTGAAGCCTGCTTGGTAAGGCCTAATGAACCTCCTTGCATGGGGTGACAGCTGACGGCAGAGGATCTTGGAGAAGATTTGACAAACCACATTGATATGCGTGATACCGCGGTAGTTGCTGCAGTCCAGCTTATCACCCTTTTTGTAGATAGGACACACGACACCATCCATCCATTCTTCTGGTAGTTTCGCCTCCCCCCAGATCTTAGAAATCACCAAGTGGATCGCCTTCGCTGTCCTCCATATTTGGAGAGCTCACCGGGTTACCGATCTTTGTCGCCGACTCTGTTGTTCTTCAGCTGCCTGATTTACTTCTTCACCGTCTCCAGATCAGGTGTCGGGAGCTGTTGGTCAGCACCGGGCGGTCCAAGTTGAGCTTCGAAGCGCTACATCGCCATTGAGGTTTCCTTCGGCGTTCCGACAAGGGTTGGCTTGCGGCGCATAGCCTTTGCGGGACCGGTTAACCTTCTCGTAGAACTTTCGCGTCTCGTTCTGCCGGAACAGCTGCTCCATTTCGGCGCGATCGCGGTCTTCCAGCTGGCAGCTTCACCGCAGAAGCGGCTTTCTTCTCGTCGAGTAGCCGCTAGCACTATTCTTCGAACCAGCATTGCTTTCCATCTCCGAGGTCCTCCTCCGTGGGCAGGCTCGCTTCCAGCTGCTGCAAGTAGTGATGAGCCACAGACGTTTCCTGCAGCCGGCTCCGTCGTCGGTGGTACGTCATCGACAGTTTTGAGTGCATGCTTGCACCCACTAGGTAGTGGTCCGAGTGGAAAACGGTTTTCTGCTAGCCGAAAAGCTTCTTGAGCTTCGCGACGGTCTCTGCCTGTGTATTTTTCCGTGGACAGATGTGCTAAGCTCCCGTAGACGCAACCTCACTCGAGCGGGGTCGTCGAGGTCTTTGCCGTCCGGGGCGAAATCGTCCCTGAACCTCCTGTATTAGCCATCGAAGAAGACCCCGGCATCCAGATCGTACAGGAACTCTTTGATTCCGCGGACTCGATTCAGCTACTCGACGATCAGTTCTGCGCCTCCAGCCGGATTTTCCGGAATCTGCATCCTTTTGAAGGTCTCCTGCTGCTTGACTAGCAGGTCCGTCAGACGTAAAATCACGTTCTTGAGGTCCGGATCGATCATCTTGATGACTGCTTGAGCGTTGAGAGCTTCGAGAACTTATCCGAGATTTTTTTTTTGTTCTCCTCGTTGTCAATTGTTAGAACCGTTGCTAGGCTGCTAAAGAACAGTTTAGTTGTAGAGAAAAACTGTTTATATGCATCCGAATCGTTGGCAAGTCGAAATTGATCTGACTTGCATCAGCTGTGGAAAATCACTAACCTATCAAAGATACAAGCATTACCCCCAAACCCTATGAAAAAATCAAACTCACCCCACTCCTCCGCGACGTCATCGCCACGATCGGGCTCCACGAGTTGGTGTGTGGGTTGTACCGCTCAGCCGACGACAGCTCCATACAGTCGTCCCGACCGCCAACGGCGTAGATAAAGTTGTTGAACACCGCACAGCCCAGGTGCTTCCGGCGCGTCGACATCGGACTGACGGCGCACCACTTGTTCTGGCGCGGGTCGTATCGCTCCACAGTGTTCAGCGGGCACTGCCCATCGCTGCCACCGATCGCGTACAGATAGCCTCCGAGCACGGCCACGGCCACCCCTAACCGACGCGTCGTCATCGGCGCAACCTTGGACCACTTGTTCTCCTTGGGGTCGTACCGTTCCACGTGGTTGAGACACTGGACGCCGTCTTGACCGCCAACGGCGTACAGGAATCCGTCGAGTACGGCCACGCCAACACTCGTCCGGCAGCTCGTCGTCGGAGCGACATCGCAACTCCACTGGTTCGTTTGCGGATCGTACCGTTCGATGCTGTTCAGATAACTCTGCCCGTCGTGGCCACCCACGGCGTACAGCAGGTCATTCAGCACGGCCACCCCGACGCCACAGCGCCGCTTACTCATTGGCGCGACCATCTTCCAGTCGGCCGTCTCCGGATCGAACCGCTCAACGGAAGCAATGGCATCTCCCGAGCACCAACCGCCAACGGCAAACAGAACCTCACCGCGGCGCGTTGGCTTTCGCGGACGTGTTCTCGGACCCTGCATCAGCGGTCTCTCCTGTGGAAGCAACAGATAGTTCTTGGCCTCGTCGACCAGGTCGCGACAAGCCTCGTCCGATCGCACCAGCAAATCCGACCCAACCGTACCGACGAGGAACTTTGGACTGAGCAGTGGCATTCGCACGTGCTGTAGAACCTGGGCCAGGTGTTGGCGCCGCTCGGCCACGTTATACTTGAGCCACGCCATCACCGCGTTGAAGACCTGCTCCTCCGAGCGCACGTTCAGCTCGTCACTGCAGATAATGTCCACCAGCTGACCCACCGGAAGCAGCAAAAACTCCTCACTCTCCATCACCTCCTGGAAGTTGTGCTGGGTAAACTTGTCCGCGATCCGCAACAGCTCCCGGCACGAGTGCGTATCGGCAAACGCCCGAATGCCCAAACAATTGGTCGGATCGAGCTGACGCTTCAAAAACTCGCAGCAAATGTCCTGAATCTCGGCCAGCTGCAGCAAACAGGCCGCCGGAAGCAACGTCTGCACGTTCGACTCCTCCACCACAATGTGCGAAGTGTAGCAAAAATCAATCAACAGCTCCATCGCGTTCTCGTCAATGTCCCGGATGGTGACCTCCGTTTGGCGCGACTCCTCCAACTCCCCGGTAAACATGGCCCGGAAGTACGGGCTGCACGCCGACAGAATGACCCGGTGGGCGAAGATCTTGCGGCCGCTCACGTTGATGACGACGTCGCACAGCTCGCGGTGCCGCCGCAGCACGTTCAGCTCGGTCAGCGTCACGCGCGGGTGCTTCTCCGAGGTGTGCGAAAGTCTGCAAATGAACACCGATCTATTAGTAGAATGAACTAGGCAGGGCAGTTGAAGGAACAAACCTCGCCGGGGACGGCGGACGATCGGAGATTAGTACGTCGCCCATCCTGTTGGCCGCTAGGCGCAGCGGGGCAGAGGCCCAACCCCACACGGTATCTATCTGCAAGTGGAAGAGGGAGGGAGGGAAAGAAAGAAAACGTTGTAATGCGGTTGTGCATGCCGGGCAAATGAAGCAAAACAAATGCGAAACATGAATGGAAGCAAACGGGGCCAACCGCCGAACGCAACGTAATGATTGCACATGAGATGAGAAGTCACACGTGTTGGCGTTGAAGTTGAAGTCGAACTTTGATAGCATGGTATAGAGAATTTGCAGCAAAGCTAAAAGACGCGTGTCGCCACCTATGAACAAATAGCGTAAACCTATGATTTTTAGAAAAAATGTGTTTTTTCCTTCCTAATCAACATTTTTATAAAACTTATGCCGGATTCGGATGAGAAAAATTATTTCCAACAATTTGGTGTATAACTTTCCAATATTTGTTTGATTTTTCCATGAGAAAACTGTAAATTTAGAAAAAGATAGTAATTTGGATTATTTGGCAAGAAAGTCTGTCAAAAATCAATACAAATTGTTGAATATACGTTAACACATCTGTTATCAACTATATAACTGGTTATTTCCTTGAAATATACAGGGAAACTCATTTTTTCGTGATCCAAAACATGTTTTTAAAGAAAAAGGTCACACATTTTTGCGCGCCAAAAGTTGATGTTCATTATTTTAAAGCAAAAAAATTTTCTCGTCTTTTGCAACCAGTTTCATGAAGATTGATGCAGGGGATCATGAGAAATACGCGATTTTGTTCTTTAATCGGCAGAAAGGCATACGATTTTAGGCAAGTAACCTCATCTTGGCGCCACCTACATTTGAAACACAGTCGCGCTGCAAAACCTCAATAGACAAAAGTGGAAATCTTGTATAAGGTATGTTGTCATTAAGATCGCACCAAGTTCAACGAATCGACATGCGCCCTTTGGTAAAATTGAACATCAAATCTAGTTTATGCTGAAACTGAGATATTTTTTGTTTCTATTTCATCAAAACATTTATTTAAAAAAAACAGGTGCCTTTCCTTATTTTCTGAATAATCAGAAAAAAAAAATATTCCTATTATCATACATTCTTAACTGATAGCGTGGATTTATAGCAAAAATCATCTAGAATAAATTTGAAAAATAGAGATTATTATCACATCGAATCTCTGAAAAGTTTACCAAATTCTTGTGTACAGAAATCGGAAAAATTACAACATTCTGCGATATTTTTCCTCTCTTATCATATACAGCAACTAATATCATTTTCATTGTATTTGTAGAGGGCCTCGTGGCAAACTTGCAATATAGACCACAAAAGACCCGGGGGTCGTTAAAGTGGATTCCTTTGCTTTTTTGTATTTGTAGAAAAACAAGATTACAAACTACTGTAGGGGGAGAAGGGGTAACATGCACCCCTGGGGTAAAATGCACATTTTCATTGAGGTTTTGCAGCGCGACTGTGTTCCAAATGTAGGTGGCGCCAAAATGAGGTTACTTGCCAAAAATCGTATTCCTTTCTGCTGAATTGAAGAACAAAATCGCTTATTTCTCATGATTCCCTGCATCAATCTTAATGAAACAGGTTGCAAAAGACGAGAAAAATTTTTTGCTTCAAAATAATGAACATCAATTTTTGGGCGCGCAAAAATTTGTAAACTTTTTCTTTAAAAAACATGTTTTGGAACACGAAAAAACGAGTTTCCCCGTATATATAAATGAAATAAACAGTTATATAGTTGATAACAGATGTGGTAACGTATATACAACAATTTTCATTGATTTTTGACAGACTTTCTTGCCAAATAGTCCAAATTACTATCTTTTTCTAAATATACAGTTTTCTCATAGAAAAATCAAACAAATATTGGAAAGTTATACACCAAATTGTTGGAAATATTTTTTCTCAACCGAATCCTGCATAAGTTTTATAAAAATGTTGATTATGAAGGAAAAAACTTTTTTTTTTCAAAAAATCATAGGTTCACGCTATTTGTTCATAGGTGGCGACATGTGTCTTTTAGCTTTGCTGCAAATCCTCTATTGAACTTTCATTATGCTTTTTGGACAATATAAAAAGTATTTAATAATATTGGAAATGTTGAAGTATATAGTTTTTGTCATAATCTTCATTATTTTATAGATAGATGAGTTCAAAAACATAAAAAAAAGCATTTTTCATTAAATTTTCTGCAAAAAGCGAGGTTTGGCCAAAATGCACCGCTGTGAAGCACCTTTGGAAAAACAGCGATGCCATCTAGTGTTGACTAGTGAAAACTGATTTAACCCGGTGCATTTGGCCCCATTGTTGTGGTGCTTTTTCCCTGTTGTTGTAGTGCATTTTTCCCAAATGCTGTGGTACATATTGCCCCGCATGGTTGTTTGAAATGAATCAAAAATCTAGAGTTTTTGCCTTCCTCACATTACTGAGGAAAGGCTATAAAATCACTCGAAAAATGAAATTCCCAATTAGACCTCTTAGACCCAACTTCATGTATACCTATCGACTCAGAATCAAATTATGAGCAAATGTCTGTGTGTGTGGTGGGAGTGTTGATCAAAAAATTGTCACTCGATTATCTCGACATTGGCTGAACCGATTTTGCCCGTTTTGACCTCATACATCCGTCTTGGGGTCCCATTAGTCGCTATTAAATATTATGCAGTTTAGTTAAGTACTTCAAAAGTTATGCTAAAAAACGATTATGACTAAAGTTCGGAATATAGTAAAAAGGGTGGTCTGTTATACATTTTTAGAAAGGCATTTAAAAGACCTTTCCAACGCGACCAAAACATTGAAGATCTGACAACCCTATAAAAAGTTATTAGCACTTAAGTGTAACTCATGCATTTTTCTGAAGCCGGATCTCAGATATTTTGATGAAAACGTTGTTCGGATCTATCATGCGATCTGTCGTTCAAAGGCCTTTCCAACGAGTTCAAAATATTGAAAATCTGACAACCCTATCAAAAGTTATAAGCACATTACTGCCGTTCTACGCATAATTGTCCCATGTCAATTTTGGACGATTTTGACTTTATGACATGTTTAAGTTTAGTTTTATGTGTACTTTAAGAAAAACACATAAAATCTGGTACTTTGTTCGCAAACTCATTAAAAACAACACCAAGTCTGTTTGTCCCATCGTTGAACTTCTACGGATAATTGTCCCACCAAGTATTTTCTTACACGGAATCATCAGTTTTACTAAGCATTATGTCTTGTTTACCAGTTGTATAGCAAGATAATCACAAATAAGGGTGATAACCTGCTAACTGGGGCGATTAGGGACACATAGGGCGAATAGGAACCCACGGGACAATCATGCGTAGAAACATAGAAATCGATCGAAAAATTTCAATCGCGTTTTTCTCAGTTGCACTTTTTTGAACATGGGACAATTATGCGTAGAACGGCAGATTAGTGCCCTGAATTATGAAGATCTGACTACCCAATCTGATGGTATGAATAATAAGTCAAGTTGATAGAACACTGAAAAGTCCGCCCTTTTGTGTCTTTTTTGGATAGCATTACCCATTAAATGTGAGGAAGGCACCAACCACCTGAGGGTGGATTAAGTAACGTTTTTTTTTTAAAGGTCCAATAAACCAAATTTCAAATTTTTCCACATTAGGGGGTTCATATTACCCCCTCTCTCCCAACCTCTTACAAAATTCTGCTAAGCGACGTAAGCGTAACATTATGATGTTCCAATACTGTAATAGGGTCCTACTAAAGCCCTAAATGAAATTTATGAAAAATGGTACAAAACGTGTTTTTTTTAGCGCGATTAAAAACCATTTCTGATCACTTTTTTTAATAAAACGCAAGAAAAAAATGGACAACATTTTCTCAGGTGATCAACTATGGTCCCGAGCTGTCAAGTAGGATGTTTTATGTCAAGGCCCGAAGTTAATGTTAAGAAACATTCGTGAAATTTTCCGATCATTCAATATTACGCCTTTTTGAAATGTTAGTCTTGATTTAAAAAAATGAAAATATTTTTTTCGGAAAGATCGGAAAATTTTACGAATGTTTCATATTTTAACATTGAAAATCGGACCATTAGTTGCAGAGATATCGACGCTAGAAAATGGTGGGTTGTAGTCCTTATCCATTCCTACAACTTTGCCGAAGACACCAAATCGATCAAAAAATTCCTTCAAAAGATACTGATTTTTGAATTTTCATACATCATTTTTGTATGGACAGCTGCCAAATTTGTATGGAAAATTATATGGACAAACTAATGATGCAAAATGGCTTCTTTGGGCATACCGAAGGCACCAAAAAAGTTTCAGTCGGATTAAAAAATACAAAAAATAAAATTGAAGAAAAAAGATCGGTTTTGTAGAGAACTTAGCTGATTCCAATTAAATTTTCTTTGAAATTTTGTAGTTGATCGAAAAAAATGTTTTGCCCCCCTGAGACAACAACTTTAAATAAAATTTGTACCAGTCTTATTTAAATTATGAAGCTTCAGATTTATTCGTTTTCGTTTTACGGAGCAAGGTGGGGGACGCGGCCTCAAGTCAGTCCAAGTCCGGTTTCTTGTGGAAAATAGGGTAGTGGCCGAACTAGTATTGCATACCAAATGAACACCACCGGAAGATATAGAGGATCAGGAGGGGGAAGGTGAAAGAAAATTAGTGTAGGTGTGAGTAGTAAGAACTTGGATGACTTAAGCAGTTACGTTAATCTAAGTTTAACACTGAATAAAGGAAATCTAAAATTATGATTCAAAGTAAAAAGGCCCGGAAGAAATTGAATTATTAGTTAATTAAATGAGAAAATGTAAATAATCGGAGATTAATACAAAGGACACCTATGATGTATTTCAAATTTAAAGGAAATTTAAAAAAAAAAACTGGAAACCGAAAGATGAAAACTAACTTGTCTATGGAATATAAATCTTGATGCATTTTTTCTGGGCCCCGTCCTGTCGCGTCTGTCAGTAGTCTTATCGTACATTACAACTAGAAGCAGATGTGCAAATGAAATAGTACACTTCGACCAGTTTAACCATTGATTAAAGTCCAATCTATTATTTACGGAAAACAAACATTTATCAACAACCTAAACTAAACTTTCTGAAAGAAACTTGAATCTCAAACTCCCAAATGCCAAACATTCCTTTACCTTGTTTTTAACCCAATAAACATAACTGAACAGTTCATACTTTACAAGTTGAACACTCGTTGTTAAGACGACTATTTCCGTAGTAACAGTTCAGTCTATCCCCCTCTTACTTGACGTGAACTGTCACTTGAGCGAAAGGGATAGACTGTCTGTCCACAAATGCAGACGCGCTCCATTGAACTGTTATTACGGATTTCGTGCCTTCCATTTCATTAGGGCACAGAACTGCCGCTCGAAGCTAGTCCGTCCCATATGTAATTTCGTGAATTTTGAAGTAATGATGCAGTTTGATTCGAAATCATGTAAACTATCAGAAAAACCAATAAAATGTAGTGCTTTGTTCTAGAAAGCCGGAGAAAATCCACTTTTTCGTGAAATTCTAACACGTAGCCTTATGGGCGGGACAACTTTGACACGCGTTTTTCTCGGCTTGCTGTTTTTACATATGGGACGGACACGATTAGAGCGGCAGAGAAGCTCTGCAAACAAGAGTGTATCCCTATCATACATTATGTAAACTGTCATTTGAGTGAGAGAGATGCATCCCTGTTCACAAAAACCATGTGTCCCTTTGAAATGTTAGGCTCTATTTGATCGTCAAAACTCCAATAGATCCTCGATTCGCAACAATGGTCGATACAACCATAATCCGAAAACCGTTAGTTCAACAGATTAACGAATTTTGTCCGATATCATTTCATTACTGATTGATCGAGACTCTATGGATTTTTTTGACTATTCCGAATGGTTAGCATACCACATAAATTGAAATCAGAGATTCTGAAAGCATTACTTAACTCACTTACACACAGAAGGAGTCTGGAACTATTAAACAACCTAAAGTTACAAAAAAATACTAACTATTCTGAGTGCCTTGCAACAAAACTAAGTTATCAAAATACCAAATCCTAACCTAACACCCACTTTGAAAAAACGAAAAAAATCACAATGCCTAGAAGAGGCCTCTCTTACTGTTTTGTGTAAGCGTTGCTGTGCTTAATGAATTTCTACCTAAGCTAACGACGTATCAAAAAGATTAAAACCTGTTCAAAGCAGATTTTACAAACAAGAATATTGAGATGCAAATAAAAAAAATCAATGTGTGATATATACCAACATCGGAAACCATCTTTGCAAATAGCCCTGAAACGACGGCAACGTGTGGCTCCATCTCCAGGGAATTATGAAGTTTCAGATTTATGCATGAATTTTATTTTATTTTTGAATCTCTCATATTTTTTAATCTGTGATTTGACTTTTTTTTGGTTTCTCAATTCCAAATTGTTGTTTCTTTTTTAAACATTTGTATTCTTCAATTTTTTTTTTTTGGGTTTGTGCTTTTGGCTTTTATATGTTTATACTGCCCATGTTTGCATTAATGTCCCATATGCAAAAACCGCAAGCTGAGAAAAACGCATTTGAAGTTTGTCCCACACATAAGGCTGTGTTAAGTTTTCGTGAAAAAAACTGGTTTTCCTCCTGATTTCTAGAACAAAGTACTGTAAGTTATAGGCAAGTTATAGGTTTTTCTAAAAGAGCACACGATTTTGAACCAAACTGCATCATTAACTCAAAAACGATAAAATGCATATGAGACATTTATGCTATCATGGGCAGTATAGAACCTTTAAAAAAATTCTACAAATAATAATATTTAACTAATATTTTGAACTTTTGTACGAAAAAATAAATTACATAAATGATAAAAATACAGTCCGAAGTTTCGATTATCTATAATTCGATTATCCGAAGGTTTGTATGTTTTCGTTTTTTTTCTTGTTTTAAACATCAGACTCGAGTTCTACGAACAAATTTTAGTCAAATTTGAATAGTTGATTGCCTATTAAATATTAAAATGCTTTTTTTCAATGTTAAATCATATTGGTCGCCATTTTTGAATTTAAAAATTTAAAATCACTTTAGCGTAGTTTAGGGGTAAACTTAAGCTTTACAATCAAAAATTAGGCAACGAAAAAAAATGTTTTTCTTATTCGATTATCTGAATTTTCGATTATCCGAAGTGAATATTTCCGAGGCCTTCGGATAATAGAGTCTGGGCTGTTGTAAATTTTCATAGTACAGTCCAGACTCGATTAATCGAAGGCCTTGGCAAAATTTCACTTCGGATAATCGAGTCTGGACTATAACTATATTTTGTATGAACAATTAATTTTAACAAGTTTTATCAGTAATATTATATTTAATTCCCAATAAAATATGTTTTCGCAGCACTACACTTGCTCCACCTGAACAAGATTTTTGAAAAGCTCTCAACAAAAATAACCAAAAGATAAATCAGACTTTATAATAGGTGCAAATCATTGTTTGGAACACTTCTGATCTAGTTAAAAATTGCATTTTGATAAAATGAACTTAAAAACGAACCCTAAGTCATATTTTGGGTTTTCCAAATGTTATTAGAAAACAAAAGATTAAAAAAAAATACTATTTAATCTTGTGTCCCGTGGCATTTACGTTATTTTGGCAGTTATATGGTAGTCGAATTAACTAATTACATTGCTTGTAACATTTTCTCAATTCGCAATTCGCAATTTCGCAATTCGCAATTTTCAGTGTAAGAACGGGCTTTGACCGATCTTATGCACCAGGTTCCCGACGAACACGCACTGCTCTTACACCTACATCTCACCCTTGCTCTGAGTCAGTACGAGCAGCACGCTAGAACACGCTTTGAGTGTTCGTGCCAGGCATGCACACCTTCTTTTCCGGTTACGCATTTTAACTCGGCCGGGGGTGGTACATTACGTAGGGTTTGATGTAAGTATAAGCGCCTAACCATTTATAGTGTGCCTATCAATTTTCATTAAAGCAAAAACTGTTTTATTTTTAGTTTGAATTCAAAAACTAATTGTTATTTAGTGTGTATTGTTTTCTCCTGAAATCTCCCCTATTGTTGAGTTGTGTTTATCTGTTGCTATTTCTTTTGTCGCGGTGTTGTGTTACAATATTTTGGTCCTAAGCATTTTAGAAAAGTTTTCAAAAGTACAGTAGTAATATTTGTGTTAATCCTTTAATCATTCCATAAATTGAGTAAGGGCTCGAACCTCACTTGCTTACGAAAAGGTGAAGTTTCAAAACAATGGACAGTGAAGGAAATATACTATGTAGTAAAAGGAAGATAGTAATTTCTGAAGTAGATATAGAAATTAACAATAGTTAATAAAAAGAGGTAACAAACAAGCTTAGATTGTATTGAGGGCAATTTACAGGAAGATGAGAAATTATTCAAATAGATAAATAAAGAAAAGGCACATGATAAACAAAATTGACATCGCTGCCAAATTAAGGGAAAGCAGACAGTTTTTACAGCAACATCAATTGGTAAAATAGAGTGGAAAAGCGTTGAGAAATAAGAGAATCAAATAAGTAAAATCGAAATTAAATGGAGGATAGTAAACAGAAGCCGTTTTAGAAAATCAGTGAAAACAAAATAAACAGAAGATAGCTGATAGCTGAAATGGAAAGAAGAGAAACCCCGTTTTGCGATGCTCAGGTACATCCACAGCAGTTGACTCAACATACTGCGAATCAAAACAATACCGTCTGCAATCACAAATTACTTCCCTTTCCCACATTGTCGCGCCCCTTTCTTTTAGCCGTCTCTACTCTGACCCTCGCTGGTCAAAGGTTTACGAGTCGTTTCCACAGGCCACCAGCTAGGTTACACCTTGTCATCATGATGACTAAACCTAGCCAACGTGGAGGTAAGAAAATAGGACACTTGCAAGGAACCAGAGCCATGATGTTTTGTCCAAACAGCACTACGGATGTAGTTGGGTTCCTTTCGGGATGTTCCTCGCCTAGGTGTGTAAACCGACGATTATCATCAGTATCATGCACCCTTGGCCTGCTGTAACATTTTCTCAATTTGGAAATATTGTAAATTGTAAGAATAACGATCGTACGAGCGATTGTTCCCCTTGCCCCACTTTCCCCTATGCGTAGAACGGGAGTTTGGGAGTGTTAAGCAACCAAAAACAGTCAACATCAGATAAACCTACAGTCAATTAAATCAATAAAATTGGCCTCTCCCTTTTAGAACAAACAAGTTGTTCTTCCAACGCAGCCGAATTGTTTAGCAACCGCGCGCTAGAAAAGGGAAGTCGTAAACGGGTAGTTCAACTACTCATCCATGGCCGACCACCTCCTCTCAAAAATAACACACATAAATCTTCATCACCCAAAAAACATCTGTCGTTCGCGAACCTGCTGCCTTCGACAATAATATCGTCATCTTACGCAAAACGAAAATTGAACCTGAGTGCAAAAAAAATCGTCAACAAGAACCCTTGACCGCAAATCAGTCCGAAGTACTTGCGTATGTGTGTTTGTCTCGGTACGTGTGCCGTCGTCGTCGCAGTAGGCGCAATGATTTGCATTAGGCAACAAAAGCAAAACAACACTTTTTCGGGAGGGGCGTAGCACCAACACCTTTTCCTCCGTCGTTACCTTTGTAACTTTTACTGCCAACTGCGGGGCCGAAAGTCAAGAGTGCGACGTAAGGATCCCGCTTCCAGCGCTCCTATTGCGGCTACTTCCGGTTCCCCTCGCCAGAGAACACAACCAACCCTCCTCTCCCACGGGTTCCAAAACAAACGGGATATTCCTGCTGCTGCTCCCCCTTCGATGACGATTTCACTGATGATGATGATGATGACTGCAGGAGGGTTATTTTTTCTTCTGGCTATTTTCGCATGGGGGGCAGTTTAAAACACCACCCGCAAGGGCACTTGCTGGCCCCGGAACCGGGCCATCGTGGCTGCAAACGGTCACGGACACGCGCGGGCACCGGTTGCGAACGGAACGGACTACCGGAGCGCGGGTTTTCACCGAGAAAGGGGTGATTTTTCACTCGCGAAACACGGCGATGGCTGCCCACGAAGAGGAGAAGCAAAAATTACTTTTTCACGCACGAACACACACACACGCAGTCAAACCTGACTCTTGTTCTTTTCGAGATGACAGATGGGATGACAGCACAGGGTGACGATGTGGGTACTGCAGACATTCGAAATAGCTGTAAACAAATCATTTTATAGATATTTCCCAGTCAAATCAATCCAAGAATCAATCCGAATTATGATGAAACGGAATCTAATTAGAATCGTACACAAATTCCGTTTCAAACGCAACAACCGGTTCAAACACGGAACCGGATGTTGCGTTCGAAACGGAATTTGTATACGACTCTAATTAGATTCCGTTTAGAATTCGGCTTGAGTTACCTGGGTTCTAGAGTCGCGTTAGTTTGACAAATTAATTTCTAAAATTTTTAAATTCTTAAATTCTTAAATTCTTAAATTCTTAAATTCTTAAATTCTTAAATTCTTAAATTCTTAAATTCTTAAATTCTTAAATTCTTAAATTCTTAAATTCTTAAATTCTTAAATTCTTAAATTCTTAAATTCTTAAATTCTTAAATTCTTAAATTCTTAAATTCTTAAATTCTTAAATTCTTAAATTCTTAAATTCTTAAATTCTTAAATTCTTAAATTCTTAAATTCTTAAATTCTTAAATTCTTAAATTCTTAAATTCTTAAATTCTTAAATTCTTAAATTCTTAAATTCTTAAATTCTTAAATTCTTAAATTCTTAAATTCTTAAATTATTAAATTCTTAAATTCTTAAATTCTTAAATTCTTAAATTCTTAAATTCTTAAATTCTTAAATTCTTAAATTCTTAAATTCTTAAATTCTTAAAATCTTAAATCCTTCTTTAAGATTATTTGAATTTTTTAAACCCTTTTTAAATTATTTTTACCACATTAAAAAAATGGGTTAAAATTTTACAAATGTTAAAAATGGAGCGGCCGTGGCTGACTAGTTACGGTGTTCGCTTTGTAAGCGAATGGTTCTGGGTTCGATGCCCATCTGCTCCCAACGAGAAAGTTTAGAACATAGAAAATTGAAATGATGAACGAAAAATCAAAGTCGCTCGAGGCGGGGTTCGATCCCCCGTCCTTTGGATTGGTAAGCAAAAATGCTAACCACTAGGCCATAACGACTTGGTGAGCGTGGACTGGAATTAGGAATACTGTTACAGAGAGTGAGTTGTGGCGCTATAACCACGGCACATAGAGTCCAGGGCATTCGTGGAAATACAATGTCCCATCCCAGAGGGTTCCGGAGTACCAAACCTTCTTAGCATGGTGCTCCCAACGAATATAACCAAATCTCGGAGCGTATGGTGGTGTGTCCCCACGCTTCTTCCTCCCCTGTCGATTCAGAATTGTGTTGTTGTTCGAACACTCCGTGCTCAAACTCAACCCAATTACGAGTCATCTCTGAGATACGGCTTTACGCAGTAGGCCTGGCCGGTTTAGCGCTTGTGATGTTTCAATGCATTCTAATGCAATGGCGCACTACAAATGTTAATAAATGACAAGAAGAGTGCTAGGCGTCATCTAACCTAAGGCACTCTCCAGGATCCCTTCGAAAGATTGGCTGCGCTAGGGTCTGATTAGATTAGATTAGATTAAAATTTTACAAATGTTAAAAATTTTATTGTTTTAAAATTCAAAAATCGCTTCTGAAATGCCTGCATTAAGATAGACACAAAAATATCTGCGTTTGTTTCTCAAAATCTGTATCCATTTATACAGGCAATTTGCAGATATTTTGAAATAACCTACACAGATATTCCCCAAAATCTTCTGGCATCTCTGACCTGATGACTAAACGCTGTCATCGCTCTGTTTTCGTCGTTTTTCTTTATCAAAAACCTTTGTCGAATCGAAAATTTAGTCATTCGAGTTGCGTTGTCGAAAGTCGTTGCACGTGTTTTCGCGTCTTGGGATTTCGATTTTTTTTTGGGTGTTTTTTTGACGACTTGGTACGCCGTTGCGTGTCGGAAGTTTCGTCGGAGTGCCCGCGCGTAGAGTGAGGTGGCGTCCGTCCGACGGCGGTTCCGTTTCGAGGGAGATTGTTAACGGGCGTGGGTGGAGTGACTCGCGGGCGGAGAATTGGAGCGAAAAGAAGAGGGAGTACCCGGCATTTACGCGTTGCGGGCTGTTAAGCAGTGCGGTCGGCGACGGCCGGGGTGCCGGAAAAGTGTCGTTACGGTTCGGTCTGGCCACGGCATGGCGTTGCGGGAGAATCATTAGAGTGGAAGAAGAGTAAAATTACAAAGAAGAAGTAAAAAAGAAAAAAAGAAGAAGAGTAAAAGGTGCTGTGATGCCTCCAAAGAAGGTTGCAAGTACGGTGAAAAAAGGAGCGGAGAAGGTGGTGGAGAAACCTACAGGGAAGAAAAAACCAGCGGTTGTTGAAAGTCCGACAGCAAACTCGGGCGGAAAGAAGAAGGTGGATGGGACGGCTCGGTCCAGTTCGGCTCAGACAGGAGCAGCGGGTTCTCAAACAAGCGAAGCGGGTTCACAGACGTGTGCGTTGCTGGAAGAAGGAGAGGGATCTCAGTCATGCGTGACGGCGATTACGGCGGTACCGGAACAAGCCCCGGTGGAAGAAGGGAAGTTTGTGTTCCTGGAGGTGTGCGACTACGAGAAGCCCTTTCCGAAGCATGCGCTGGAGCTGGGAAAAGCTTTGCACGCCGCGGGATTTATCAGGAGCAAGGAGCTGACGAAGGTTGGAAGGTTCCGGTACAAGGTCGAGCTGCACGAAGCCAAAGACCGGCTGGACCTGTCAAGAATCAACCTGTCCTCCCTCAATCTGAAACTTTTCACACCAACAGCAAAGAAGCAGATGATATGTTTCATCCGAGGAGTTCCGTTGGATTTCTCCGAAGACGAAATCCAGGAGATTCAGTGTGAGGCACAGGTTGTCAAGGTCGAACGCATCAAGCGTAGAGGAGAGGGGGAAGAGCTGGTGGACACACCCAACCTCAAGGTAACGGTGCAAGGAACCGCCGTACCGAGAATGGTCCGAATCTTCGGAGTCAGTTTCAGAGCGGAGCAGTATATTTTTCCCGTCAAGCAATGCAGAACATGCTGGAGGTTCGGGCATTCGAGCAAAGTGTGTTTCGGGAATCCCAGATGTCAAGCTTGCGGCAGGGTTCATGTCACGGCCGGAGAATGCAAGGAGAAGGTCTGCTGCAGAAACTGTCGGGGTAACCATGAAGCCTCGGATAAGAACTGTCCGGAACGCAAACGACGAGCAGACATCTTCAGGACAATGGCGAAGAAAAACGTTCCGTACGCAGAAGCGGAGAAGGATCATCCCAAAGAGTCCAACAGATTTGGTCTGCTGGAGGAGGATGATGGCACAGGAGAGGGAACTTCCGGTTCTGGTTTCAGCTACGCGAAAGTGGCAAGGCAACGGCGGGCAGACAGGAGAAATAGTGCTGAAACGGGTGCGTCGGAGGAGGAGTGGGTGCCAAACCAACGGGAGAGGAATCGCATGCCTGCAGATTCGGCGACCGCGATGGGCTCGCAATTCGAAGGAAATACCTACAGGGCTACGGACTTCGAGGCGTTCATGGCACAAATGCGGATCCTCTTTCGTAACCAGCTACAAAGTTTCGGGTGGCTGGGCCCAATCAAGAACCTTCGGAACAAACTTGTAGATCGCCTGAAGCAGGACCGGACGGACATCGAAACAGATCAAATTCTGATTGGAGTGTGCACTGATCTAACGAACATTATAGAAGGCGCCGAACAAGGACACGTCCCAAGCAGAATAAACCCTAGTAGCGACAATGGCCAATAAACCCTTAAGGATTCTCCAGAACAACATACAGAGCATTAGGCCAATCGATACGCGAGAATCTCTGTACACTAGTTTCACGAAAAATATGATCAGTGCCGCAATTCTCCAGGAGATTTGGTTGAAGGAAGGTGAAAGTTTCTGCTTTAAGAGCTTTAAACTAATCTCAAAAAGACGGAAAGAAGGGTGGGGCGGTGTAGGAGTGCTGCTCAAAAGCGAAGCGGAGTACAAACAGCTAGAATTCGCCGAGTACACCCACGTGGAGGTCGTGGGCGTGGAGGTTTTGTCTTACGGGGATCCTGTCAAGCTGGTCTCCATCTATGTCCCTCCGGGAAGGCTCCCGGTTCAGCAGGTAAGAACAGAGCTGACGGACCTCTTCGGGGAACTAAACCAGCTCACAGGAAAAGTTGTAATCGGTGGAGACTTCAACGCACATCACCCGGAATGGAGTCCGCTTTCCAAGTCCTGTCCCAGAGGTGCCCATTTGAGTGAGCTGATCGCGGACTCCAAGTTCTGTCTGATGAACAAAGGAGAATCAACGACCATCGCCCTACCTGATGAACGAGACTCGGCCATTGACCTGACCTTGGTATCTGCGAACCTAGCTCCGAAGGTCAGCTGGAGAGTTCAGGACGAAGAATTTGGAAGCAAACACCTGGCGATCTGGATAGACATCAATTCAGCGATACCTGTAGCGGAAATCACAACAAAAAGGATCAGCGAGGAAAGGTTTTTAGAGTTCTTCAGAGGAATCACGCCGCAGTACATCTACGACCCCAAGAAATGCAAGATGTTCTTGAACAAGCAATCGAGCACGCTTCTTTCATCGTGAGGAACAAGAAAGCGAACTTCCTTAAGCCGTGGTGGACGGAAGAAATTGACAAGCTGTACGAAAGGAAGAAGGCCGCGCTCAAAATATACAACCAGGTCAAGTCTAGGTCGAACTACATTCTCCTCCAAAAGGAACGGGCCATCTTCAAGGGACATGCCAGACGGGCGAAGAGGGAGTATAATCTGGAACTGTCCGAGAAGATCGACGAAGGGACTCCGGCGAGGCAGCTCTGGAACATTGTTCGGGGCATAGACACCGCCCTAACTGATAACTGCCGCAAGCGGACATCCATCTCACTGGAGAAAGGTAAACAGTTCATGAGCTACTACTACGACAACAAACTCCAGGAGGTCCCTCTCCCGATCGCGATCGCGGATCCAGAAATGGAACTCTTCGATGCCCCGCTTTCGGTCGATGAACTGCTCGAAAACCTACACAAGAAAAAATCGTATTCCGCACCTGGTGTTAACCGGATCTCGTACAAACTGCTGCAAAAAATGGACTTCAACTTCCAAGTGAAAATCTGTGAGATGCTGTCCAAGGTATACCAGGCGAAGGTGTTGCCCGACACATGGAGGCTGACGGAAGTCAGACCGATTCCGAAGAAGGGTGCGGATCCGGACAGGCCAAACTCCAGAAGACCGATAGCGCTGATGAACGTGGAGCTCAAGCTGATCAACGCCGTAGTGAAGGATCGTCTCAACCAAATTGCTGAGGCCAAGAAGATCATCCCGGATCGCTCTTTCGGATTCAGGAAACGGATGTCATCTACTACATGCGTCAACTACGTGGTGAACGCGATCAAAGAGGTGCAGGATAGCGGGCGGGAGGTGATGGTTGCATTCTTGGACGTAAGCATGGCCTATGACTCTGTAAGAACCGATCTGCTGCTGGAGACGCTAGCCCGCTATAAAGTCCCGCAGCAGATTCTGACGTGGCTACACGAGTATCTACGGAAAAGGACCATCACACTCAACACGACTGAGGGGGAAATCACGGTAGAGGTTAGTGAAGGGCTGCCCCAAGGATGTCCAGCAGCGCCAACTTGTTTCAACTACTATACGGCACCGCTTCACGAACTCTCCAACGAGCGATGTGAACTGGTTCAGTACGCGGATGACTTTGCGGTGATCGCCTCCGGTCGTTCCGTGGAAGAAGCCGCAGAAAATCTCGCGTCCTTTCTCAACGTGCTGGTCGACAAACTTGGTGAGCTGAATCTACGAGTGAGTAGCCAGAAATCAGCGGTAATCCCATTTACTAGGAAAAGAGTGGACCACATCAAGATCAAAGTAAAAGGGAACTTGATTGAGATGGTCAACACTCACATGTACTTAGGGTACACGCTGGATCGAGTGCTGAGCCACAGAAAGCACATCATGAACGTGAGGCACAAAGCGAGTGAGAAGCTCGGTCTAGTCAAGATGCTGGCCAGGAAGTCTGGACGTGCACATCCAGCCACGATCATCAAAATTGGGAATGCTATTATCCGTAGCAGGATGGAATACGGATGTACAATATACGGAAACGCCGCCAAGACGAACCTCTCGAAGCTCCAAACACTACAAAACTCCTACATCCGGATTGCCATGAACTATCTACGCAGCACACCAATCCAGATCATCTTGGCAGACAGCGGGCAAATCCCTATGTGTCTGAGGTTTGAGGCGCTGGCAAAGAGGGAGCTCGTACGCAGTGTGTACTTTAGAACACCGTTGTTGAAGTTCATAAGCAGCTCGCTGGACAAGGAAATCCCGAACGGCTCATACATCACCGAGATCGCGGACAAGCATGCGGACCTGGTGTACTTGGTGCACCCCTCGGACAAGAACCGAGCGCGGGAAATGTACCTATCTGCAGGTGTTGAGTTTGAGCACATCGTCAGACCGGAACTGGGAGGGAAAAGCGATAAGAAGGAAAAGATCAATCCTGCGGTTTGGAGAGCAGTTTGTGCAGAGGAGTTGAACAACCGATACAAATATTTCGTAAAAATATACACGGACGCTTCAAAAACATCGACGGGGACAGCAATAGCAGTTTACGACCAACAAGATGAAGAGATCCTAGCAGAAAAGATTAACGACAACTCGTGCATCTCCAACGCGGAACTTCTGGGGCTTCTCAAGGCCTTGGAAATGATTAAGAGAAAGAAGTACAAGAAAGCGGTGATCCTCACCGACAGCCGAAGTGCCTGCCTGCTTCTGCTGAACAAGAAGAACCTCGAGGAGAATTACGTGGCCTGGGAAATCTACAAAGAACTCAAAAGTGCAGCAGGACAAAACATTAAAATCCAATGGATTCCAAGTCACTGCGGCATACCTGGAAACGAAACAGCTGACTTGGCAGCAAAACAAAAAACGGTAGGCCCACAAACATTCCCAACCGGGATCACACTTGGAGACTGTATCATCCTGAGCAAAAAGGAAATCTGGTGCGAATGGACAGCGAAGTACAAAGAAGAGTCAAAAGAAAAGGGAAAATGGCACTACGTATTCCAGAAGAACCCTGGACGTCAAATTTGGACCAGCAACCTGAACCTAAACCCGGAACAAATAAGGATCCTCAACCGAGTCAGGAGCGGCCACACACTCACCAAGGAAAGAAGGAAGCTGTGGGCTCTGGAAGAAGACGAACTCTGCGAATTCTGCGAGGAAGTAGAAAATCTGAAGCATGTGCTGTACGATTGCCCCAAGTACAACAACATAAGATCAAAATACAACGCGCTGGAATACATGAAACCACTTGCACAAATCTTCGAAGAAGACTGTGAGCAAAGCATGAAAGAAGTAGTGAGATTCATCAAAGAAGCCAACATCCAAGTCTGAAAGCAAACACCGCCCGAAACAACCAACAACAACAATAGCGAAGGCTACGGTGGCAAGATGGACCAACTATGGTCTTAGCCGTCAGTGCTCTGACATAGCAAAGGAAAAAAAAAAAAAAAAGAAAATTTAGTCAGCGGCGACAAATCTCAGTGAATTGTGCGTAAATTTCATGGTGAAACCCGCACCGAAACCATGGAAGCCGTACCGCGGATGCCGATGGTCAGCTTCGACCTCAAGTCGTCCCCGGAACCGACCTCTTTCGAGCCGCTGAAGCAGGTTTGTTCGGACATGAAAAATGCAAATTAAATTAGCAAAGTCTCCTCTTCAATTCTGCTGGATCATTGAACTTTGGTGACATTTTTTTTGTGCGATTCTTGTTTGCTTGCAGTACATTGCGGAGTATTACGACGAAGATCCGGACTCGTACTCGAAGGAATGCTACCAGCTGGACCAGTTGCGGAACGCTGCTTCGCGGCCAACGCAGGACGTCGAGGGGACGGCGCTGATGAAGCGATATTACTGTCAGCTGCACTCGATCCAGAACCGGTTCCTGTTGAACCAGCTGCCGGAGAGTCAGCAGATGTTGCAGTTTGCCTGGCGGGATTTGTACGCCGGGTCGACGCAGAAATCGACAATCAAGTTTGAGATGGCCGTGGTGTTGCATAATTTCGGTGCCCTGCACACGCAGCTGGGCGCGGCCGAGGCCCGGTCCGATCCGGAGAGCATGAAGAAGGCGTGTACGCACTTTCAGTGTGCTGCGTGGGCCTTTGGCTTCATCAAGGACAATTACGCGCTGCTGCTGCAGGGCGATCTCTGCACGGAAGTGTTGATCTTCAAGCAGGCCCTTTGCTTCGCCCAGGCCCAGGAGTGCATCATGGAGAAGAGTTTGTGCGACAACCGCAAGTCCGGTATCATCGCCAAAGTGACCGCCCAGATTGTCACCTACTACAACTCGGCTTTGGCCGCCCTGCTAACCCAAAACGGCGAAGACGGCCGCATCCAGGACATTGTCGGCAGCAAGCAGTTCAAAGAGTGGCGCAAGTACGTCAAGTTCAAGATCTCCTACCTGTCCTGCATCCTGCTGCTCTACCAGGGCCAGCAAGTCGAGGAGCAGCAAAAGATGGGCGAACGCGTCACCCTTTACCAGGCGTCCTTCGACAAGCTGGAAGAAGCTCGCAAAGAGTCCAAAAACCTGGCCCACATCGACCAGGTCAACGACGCGCTCCAGTTCACGATGGACGTGGTGGAAGCGAAGCGCAAGGCCGCCAAAAACGAAAACGAATTCATCTACCACGAGGAGGTCCCGGAGCTGAGCTCGATTTCGGCCGTGCAGGGTGCGAATCTGGTGCACGGGATTGGGTTCGACGTGACCGATCCGGAAGCGATGGGCGATGACATCTTTCACCGGCTGGTGCCGATGAAGGCGCACGAGAGCAGCTCGGTGTACAGCGAGGAGAAGGCGACCCTGCTGCGGACGATGGGGACGAAGGTGAGTGGTGCAGAACTGATTCAAGGGTATTTTTTATTTTTTGTATAATTTGAATTGGATCAAAAGTTTCGGGGGCTTCCCCTATGATCAAAGAAGCGATTTTGTGTCATTGGTTCACCCAAACAAGTCTCCACCAAATTTTGGCAACTGCCCTTACAAAAAAGATATGTAAATGTTCGGAAATCTGTATTTTTTCATGGTGTCGATTTCTGGAAAAGTCAGGGAAAACCTGGAATTGTCAGGGAATTTTATTTGACCTGGAAAAGTCAGGGAAAGTCAGGGAATTTTTAGCTGGGTCAGGGAATTTCGATGATGTTAAAAATATTACTTCAAAATTTCATTTCTTTTTGAAAATTCGCTCTTGATGATGTATTTTAATGTCTTGCCAAACTTTGCAACATTGATAATATTTAATTTTTTATATTGGTCAGTCCGGAAGGAACGCAGAACTCCATATAAAAAATACTTAAGAAAAGGGTCACGATGAAAAGCGCGTAGCTTGTTTGCAATATGTTTAGGTTTAAAAATCAAATAAATTGAATTTGATTTGGATTTCCGTTCAACTGAAAACTGCATATTACTAGCGCACACAGGGTGTGACAATATGAGGCAGTTGCCCCACCATTCTCAGAGATTTGTTCTAAAATTGGTCGTTTGCTTAGTATATAGGGACCACACAGAAAATTATACATTTTGTCAGAAAAATTGAATGATTTAAAAAATCAAAAGTTAAAAAATTCGAACATTTGAAAATTTAAAAAAAAATCTAAAATTCTAAAGCATTAAGATTCAAAATTTTTAAATTTTGAAATTCTGATATTTTGGAATTGTTGATTTCTTAATTTTTTAAATTCTTATTCTAAAATTCTAAAAAAATTGTAAGGTTGGAAAATTTTCCAAAATTTTACTTTAGTATTCGTTATCTTAATTTTTATTTTTCTCAAAATTAAACTGAACTATGATTTAAAAATTATCCAAAGTAGTCTAATTTTGTTTAATCTAAAATGTGAGCAAAATACGGATGGTGAAATAGAATTAAAAATTAAAGAATTAAATTCGAGAATTAACGTGAAGACTTCCATCATTGTCATGATTTTTCGTTCAAAGATATAATTTTTGCGTCACTTTCAATATTTTGACAAAATTCCTTCAACAAGTTGTTTAGAATAGTACCCTACACATGCTGATTCCTTTTGGAAACGATTATCCCATTTCTTGTAAAGTTATGGAAATCGTCATTAATCAATGATTGCCAACTAGGACGACAATGACTGTGCCACAAAATTATATAAATTTTGAAGCACATTTGATTTAAATCAAAAATTCTTTCAGTGGCTTCAAGAAGGCAACAACCGGCACATGCTGATTCCTTTTGGTGCTGAAATTCGTTAAATTAAATTTAATACAGAATATTTTATAGTGATGATTAATTTTCTTCGAAAATGATCAACGGCTTCACCTTAAAGAAATAAAACAAAACAATATGGAAAAACAGGGTTGTTACGGACTACACTCAACTCATTTTTAAACATACTGACTCTGAATATTTAATTTCTTTAAAGTTTTGAGTAATGTTTTTTATCCTTATTTGTTTTTTTTTATACTGGATACATTCAACTTTAATCTTGTGAATCTTAATCATATTTCAAACTTTTCCTGAAGATACAGACATTTGGATGTAACAAAAATTATTTTTCGGGCATGTTCCTTCCAGTGGGTGTACTTCTTGAACATTCTTGAAGAAAAATAGAAAAAAATCATAACATTCAAAAATTACAGCTCCAACATTCAAAATTTTATTATTCAGAAATTAGAAAATAAAATTAGGAAAAATAGTATTAAAAAACCCCAAAAAAATCATATTAAAAAAGAAATTAAAAGATCCCAAATGTTTAAATCAAAAATTATAAAAAGCTGAAAACAAAAAACAAAGATATCAATATTCAAAAATAAAAAATAAAATAAAAACAATCAAGAGAACAAAAAAAGTATTATTATTAAATTCTTAAATTCCTAAATTCCTAGGTTCTTGAATGCTGCCATTTTTGTTACCATCTTAGATTGCAGAAAACGTGATAAAATTTGATGTGCTTTTGGAGTTTTTTTTTTTTGGTTAGAGAAATTTTGAGAAGAAGATGTAGGAAAATTTGCTTCGATTTTTCTAAGTGACGTTTTGGTAAGATCATCGATTATGAACTGTATCTTAAATTTTTAACCTCAAGATCGAGAATTTATTACAGTTTTTAAATTTTATTATTTTTTTATTAAGATTTCATTGAGTTTTTAGATCTAAATTTCTAAATGTTGAAATTTTTGATTTTTTTTTGCCAAAATGTTTGTTTTGGGTTTTTCCTCTAGTTTACCTAATCCTAGCAAAAATATATTTTCAGCGTTTCAAGATTCTGCGTTCTGAGATTACAAAATTGAATTTATTATGAAACTCTTTTGTATATTTGTCGCAAACTTATTTTTCTTAAAATGACGCGGATTTGGCGCGGATTAGGTTTTGGGATGGCGCGGATTTTTTTCAATTTCTCCGTAACAAATCTGAATGAAAGAATTTGAGAGTTCAAGAATTTATAAAACATGGTCTTTTCGGAAAAGTTGTTTCCAGCATCCGAGATTTCATAGGGATTGTACAACTACATTTCACATATTTTCCCCAAACAACATTCAAGGGGTTACAAGGAGGAGTTCCCGTGGTCAGATCGAGCTTAAATTTGGAATCTAAAAAAACACCCAAATATCTAAGTTTGATAACCAATGACTTTTTGATAAGCTCGAGCAGGTTGTATTTTGTTTTTATTTTTATAAAATTATTGATCGTGTGAATGATCGTCTGTAAGCTCTGGTCAAGGCAGAAACTATTTTTTTAAATTTTATAGCAAATATATTTTGTTTTTTTTTGTAAAATTATTTAGGAAGATGTTTTCTAGCGAGTTGTGGCGCTATAACCACGTCAAATAGTGTCCAGGGCATTTGTGGAAACACAATGTCCCATCCCCGAGGGTCCCGGAGCACCAAAACTTCTTAGCATGGTGCTCCCAACGATTAATTGCTAAAAAAATAGGAACGTGAGCGGGGAATCCCCACGTTTCTTCCTCCCCTGCAGATTCAGAACTGTATTGCTGTTTGAACATTCGTGCTCAAACTCAATCCACTTCAACGAATCATCTTTGCGGTAAACTTTAGCAGTTGACCTGGCCGCTTCAACGTTTGTGATGTTTCAAAGCAATTTATTGCATTGGAGCACTGCAATTGTTAATAATGACAAGAGGATGCTAGGCGTTAATCAACCTAAGGCATTTTCCAAGATGCCCTCGAAAGACTGGCTGCGCTAGGGTTAGATTAGAGATTAGAAATTATTTGGGAAGATGTTTTCTTCAAATATCCAGAAACCCGTTTACTTTAAATACAATCATTGTTGCAAAAGTAGGTCTTTTTTAAAACCGTAAACATGTACTTGAAAAATTTACATTTAATTGTTTATTTTTCTTAGTTTTTCAGTTTTGTTTTAATCTTTCTTAAGGTTCTACAAAATTACATAGTTTTTCAAGTTTTTGTCTCCAAAACTATTAGTTTTTTTTATAAAAACACAATCAAAAATGGCATCGGCCTAATTCGTTTGAAAATTCCGCAAAAGGAAACTATTTTAAAATTAAACATGACTTCTTACTTCAACTCAAATTTTCATTTGCTTTTATTTTTTTGAAAACTTTTAACTTTAAATTTTCTTTAGGAAATGAAGTGAAACTAACTAATAGCAATTTCAAATTTGCAACAATTGTAATTATTAATTATTTCTAGAGTTTCTTTAAAGGTCCTTGTGTTTCATATGTTTTGTAAGGCATGCACTTCGAAAGAAACCGGTCAAGAAAAATTTCAAGTGGGCAGCAGCGGCAGCGAAAGCAAGCCAGAGAGGGTTAAGAAAAGCCCCAAGAAATCTCTCCATCTCATTTGTTCTGCTGTTCGTAAAGCTGTTTCTTGACCCCTTTCCTTCCGATCTGCGTAATAGCCTTTTATAGGACCCATTCAAAAAAACTCTAGATTTTTTGGTAAAGGGCAACATTTATAATGGCATCACCAGATAAAAAAACCATTGGACAATTTTATGATTGCTCATTTTGGGTGTTCGATTAGAAAAAAAAGATTGACAAAATAAAAAAAAATGTTTCTAAGTTTTTGCAGAATCCATCGTTAAAAAAATAAAATAAAAAAGTCATTGATTTTTTTCAATATCTTAAATTTGCAATATTCAAAAAGGAAAATGCATGAAACCATAAAAACGCTCCAAACAATATGTTAGTAAAAAATAAATATAAAAATAAAAATAAATTGGTGGTCTGGAGAGGTCAGGGAAAAGTCAGGGAATTTTATTTTGGGATTTGGATCGACACCATGTTTTTGAAGAAATTTTCTGAACGGTTGTGTATCTTCGGTAAAGTAGTAGGTATTGTTGTGGACTGTTTAGAAAAAAATGAAAGAAGGGGGGGGGGGGGGTCATTTGTTGATATATGTAAGGAAATTTTGTTACGGGGAAGGGGTTCATTAATCCCAGAGTCTCGGCCCGAAACTTCAAACACGAACAAAAGCAGCGAACCGAGGATTGGCAATGACGTTTTAGAATTTTGACAGTTTGGAATGCATTAATTACCATTTCCCGCATGGGTGATGTAGAAATTGTTGCACATGGCTGAAGTTGGGAATTTTGTAACTTATTTTGATTTATGCTAAATTTCAAATCTATATTTTTCACGTTTCTACATTTTTTACGTGCTCCTCATGTTTTTTAGAAAGTTGACATTTCGCTCGAATTATTTTTGACTTCGGTTTTTAATGTGAAATAACAAAAATAAAACTTTATTTGGTAAAAATGAAACTTTTGCTGACAGTGCATTGTTTTCAAGATATAGTCGCTTAATTTTACTAAAAATTTCCAGATTCTCGTTTTTTTTTTAATAGAGTTTGTCCATTTCGGATTTTTTTTTTCATAGGTTGAGAAAGTTTCCAATAAATATATTACTCTTCTCATTGAAAAGTGCCAGCGACAAAATTGGGCGAAAAGTTCATCGCCCGGAGATCGCGAGTTGGCGCGAGCGAATCAACACCGCGAAAAAAGATTCGGGGGTGCATTGGGGTTAAATGATTATTTCGTTATTCGGTTTAATTAGAAAATAATTATTTTTTCGTACATATCGCTACTTTGATGCGATGTAATTAATTTTTACAGTAAATTAGGCATTGTTACATCAAATTTGACCTTTCAATCGCACTAGAATGGCCAAATTTTAAAACAACAATGTTTGCCAATTTGACCTTTTTACCCCCAATTCCCCTTGTAGAACAAAAGAAAAGTTCATCCGCGAACTGTCAGCAGCACGCTGTTTTGTTTGCTAGATCAACATTTGGAAATGTCGAACGTTAAAGGAAATCGCTCAATAAATGGAAATTAACCGATTTCAAATGTTTTGGCCGCAAATGAAAGGTAAGGGTGGCTAATTTTTGATTCCGATCTGTAAAACTTGTTCTGGCGAGGGTTCTGGGCACTGCGGCAATCGATTTTAACGGCGGGTTGCTTCCGGTTGCATTTAATTTGCGGAGAAGGTTTTTCAATCCACCAGGGGCTTATTCGGGGGCAACAGTTTCGGTAATCCGGAACTTCTGGTAAGTTTAATATTTGCAGTGTTTAGCATGAAAAACAAACTTAGACTATTGAATACAAAATAACGCCTCATTTTTCTGTTTGTATGTTGTTGTGCAGGTTTGGTTTCAAATATTTCGTTTCATATGTTTCAATTGGGTCCTAAAGTGAAGCTTAAATTTGTGATATTGTTGTTCACAACGATAAAGCTTATATTTCTGAGTACAATGACACTTTGTACGACCGAGAAAGATTTAAAATCGAAATTTGAAAAAAAAATCGTGGCCCTTCTTGACAAAAAGGTCCTACTTCACAGCTCGTTCTACGCGGACCTTAGTGGATTCATCAAAAAAAATGTTGTCCTGTCCTATTTTTTGCATTTAAATGAAAAAAGTGATCAGAGATGGTTTTTAATCTGTTTTTTACCGTTGAACATAACAATTGACTTAGGGCTTTAGGACCCTATTGTCCGCCATTACGGGGTTTGTTTTCCGGTACCCCCTGAGATCATGCGTGATCAATGGAGGTCTATATGCAGCAATTCCCCACGAAAACAGCATGGAAAAAACAAAAGTGCTCGGATCGGGCTCAAAATTTTTCTGAGGGTTCCCTGGCCGAAATAATTCGACCCGTATTTTTTTGTTTGGCCATTAGGGTGACCTACGCCGTGTTAGGGTGGTCTGAAAAATGGAAATTTTCGTCGATTTTCGCAAAAACCATTTTTTTCGAAAAATCATAACTCCTCGCCATTTTAACCGATTTCAATTGTCTTATACGCAAATGAAAGGTGATAAGTTGGTGATAAGAAAAATAGTAAGAAGTTTCAAAAATCTAGCCTAACATATGAAAAGGGCGTATGAAACTTTAAAATGCCGTTTTGACGGTGTCTGAACCAAAGAGCTTATGTCTGGAAATATTTTTAGCGGATTTCCCGGACATTTTTACGTAACAAACCAAAAAATGGGAGGTGTTCATTAAGGGACCTTCCACAAACTACGTGGACATTTTTTTTGGAAAACCCAAACCCCCCCTCCCCCTCGTGAACAATTGACCATACAAAAAAAAAAACTTTTTTGTATGGAGCATGGACAATCGCCATACCTCCCTCCCCTAAATTGTCCACGTGGTATATGGATGGTCCCTAACAGGATTCCGAGATATAATTTTTTGAAAATAAAATCCGTGTTTTTTGACGCTCCGCGCGCAAAAACCGGAGAATGCCGAAATTGGCAAAAAATCAACTTTTTCACTAAAACTGCGATAACTTTAAAATTTCAGCGATGACCTATAGATGTTTGGGGATCAAAATTGTTTTAATTAAAAGACGCAACTTTTGGTACCCAGACATGTCATCGTTGAAATTTTAAAGTTATCGCAGTTTTAGTGAAAAAAGATGATTTTTTGCCAAATTCGTCATTCTCCGGTTTTTGCGCGCGGCGCGTAAAAAAACACGGATTTTATTTTCAAAAAATCATATCTTGGAATCCTGTTAATGAACTCCTCCCATTTTTCAGTATGTTATGTAAAAATGTCCGGGGAATCCGATAAAAATATTTCCAGACATAGGCTCTTTGGTCCAGACACCGTCAAAACGGCATTTTAAAGTTTCATACGCCATTTTCATGTGTTAGGCTAGATTTTTGAAACTTTTTACTATTTTTCTTTGAAAGGCTAACTTATCACCTTTCATTTGCGTATAAGACAATTGAAATCGGTTAAAATGTCGAGGAGTTATGATTTTTCGAAAAAAGTGGTTAGTCTATGTTTGTTTTTCATGCTAAACACTGCAAATATTAAACTTACCAGAAGTTCCGGATTACCGAAACTGTTACCCCCGAATAAGCCCCTGGTGGATTGAAAAACCTTCTCCGCAAATGAAATGCAACCGGAAGCAACCCGTCGTTAAAATCGATTGCCGCAGTGCCCAGAACCCTCGCCAGAACAAGTTTTACAGATCGGAATCAAAAATTAGCCACCCTTACCTTTCATTTGCGGCCAAAACATTTGAAATCGGTTAATTTCCATTTTTTGAGCGATTTCCTTCAACGTTCGACATTTCCAAATGTTGATCTAGCAAACAAAACAGCGCGCTGCTGACAGTCCGCGGATGAACTTTTCTTTTGTTCTACAAGGGAATTGGGGTAAAATGGTCAAATTGGCAAACATTGTTGTTTTAAAATTTGGCCATTCTAGTGCGTTTGAAAGGTCAAATTTGATGTAACAATGCCTAATTTACTGTAAAAATTAATTACATCGCATCAAAGTAGCGATATTTACGAAAAAATAATAATTTTCTAATTAAATCGAATAACGAAATAATCATTTAACCCCAATGCACCCCCGAATCTTTTTTCGCGGTGTTGATTCGCTCGCGCCAACTCGCGATCTCCGGGCGATGAACTTTTCGCCCAATTTTGTCGCTGGCACTTTTCAATGAGAAGAGTAATACACTTTTTAAAAAAAAATTACACTTTAGTTTAAGTTAGGAACTTTTTTGAACATAGGACAGTTATGCGTAGAACGGCAGTGTATGGGTTAACCAATGACACAAAATGGCTTATCTAGTCCCAAAAAGTTTGAGCCAATTGAAAGCCTTGGGCATGAGTAAGGATCTTGTCGCCGCTAGCGGGTTGGCTCAATTATAAAATTAAATATTGATAATATTACCCAATTATCCGGCCAACACTTGCGATCGGATCTCTACATTGTGTCTAGGTGTAAATTCCTAGCTAGGAGTGATCAGTGTTAGAGATGGTCCCAGGGCTTAAGTAGGAGTTCATTGAAGCAAATAGTCTCCCCTCCCTTTTAAATTGAAAAAATGAACTCTGAAAACAAGCGCTTACTCACAATAAACAGATGCCTCTTCTAGGCCTGGTAGGGCTGCAGAAAACATAGATTTATAAGTATATTATAAGCTGTGTATTATTTTGATATGTCAAAATTTCCATAGAGTCTCGGTCAATCAATAATGTAATGACATCGGACAAAATTCGTTAATCTGTTGAACTAACGGTTGACGGATTATGGTTGTATCTACCATTGTTGCGAATCGAGGGTCTACTGGAGCCTTGACGATCAAATGGAGCCTAACATTTCAAAAGGGCGCATGGGTTTTGTGAACAAGAGTGTGTCTCCTTCACTTAAATGACAGTTTACATAAGGTATTATAGAGATACACTCTTGTTTGCAAAGCTTGTGTGCAAACTTATGAACTGTTCATTTATGTTTATTGGTTTTGGAAGCGGCAAGGCTGGTTTAAAAAGGTCCTTTACCTTATTTGGCGTTGTAATAAAACATTTAAGGATTTGAGATTAAATTTACATTCAGGCAGTTTAGTTTAGGTTGTTGATTAAAGTTAGTTAGGTTTCCGTAGATGAATAATTGGATTTAAATTATAGTTGATTTGGTCGAAGTGTCTGTTTCTATTTGTAATGTACGACAGGACTACTGACAGACGCGACAGGTCGGCAGTTAGTTTTCATCTTTTGCTCTCCAGTATTTTTTTTTTTATTTCCTTTAAATTTGGAATACATCATAGGTTTCTTTAGTATAGATCTCCGATAAGTTACATTTTTTTTTATTTAATTAACTAATAATTTAATTTATTCCGGGCCTATTTACTTTGAACCACAATTTAAGATTTTCTTTTCCCTGCTTGCCATACAATTTTGAAATCAATGATTAGAGTATTTAGGATAATTATTTTCAACATTACAATATTTATCTGTTTGTTATCTCCACATTACTTTTTATAACAGGTTTTAAAAAGAATACTTTCTGTTGTTACATAAGCCTTTTGCTTGTTCAACAGACAATTTAGAAATGTTAGGTGTTAAGCGGAATTAAGCTAGACCATTTAGAAATTTAGAAGTGCATTTAGGTTTAGGCACACTTATTTTAACCATGAGCTTCAGTTTTATTTTTATTATTATTTAGAGAAGATTTGTAGGGTTTATTGTCCCTAATGAGTTCGTTCCTTAGAAATTAGGAGAAAAAAGATACTGCCGCCACCTTTGTTTAATATTTGCAGGTACCCAGCCTCATCAGCGGAGCTGGTCAAAGGATGACCAGGTCAAATTCGTTACTGACCAATTCCGACATCAACTGGCGAAGGTGATCTAGGACATCTGACGGCGGTTGCGGGGTCGTCCTCTCAAAAGCTAAGTAACAAATCAGTAAAGTAATCGTATTACAGGCCTGCCTATTATGGTCATGTTGAATACGATTAACTACAACACTAACCATTTAAACTTTCAGCAAACAAGACTTATGACGGACGTGACAAGACGAGGGCCTGTTAAGCTTTTAAACATTGTTTTCTGTTGTTTTCTTTACTTCTGATAATTAATTACTTTCGTTGATTGATTGTAAACCTCAACATATAAATTCATTTTGATAACTTTGCGTTTGTTGGGATGGTTTAATAATCGGTTAGTAAAGGTCCATTTGTGCGTGGATAGTGTACTCCGTTCGCTAGGGTTCCTTGGAGTCAGTTCTGTGGGGTTTAACAGTCTCGACAGTTTAAACCTATAGCGCTGATTTTGGGAAGCTCGTGCGAACGGGGTTTTAATGAACATTGGGGGCGGCGATTGAGCACGAAGTTTTGATTTAGCTTATTTACATCATTACACGATTACATACTCTCACAAACACAATCTCATTTTAACCTACCCAATCATGTCCTCAATCCCCGCTCCCATGGAGTGCGAGCGATCCGCATGTGATTGACACGACCATTACCGTTCCTTTACACAACCGGACTTGGACTGACTTGATCCTGGCTATCCCACCTCGATCCGCAAAAAAAAAAAAAAAAAAGTTTGAGCCAATTGAAAATTATAAATAAAATCAATTTCCGGTTTTGGTGTAGTATTGCTTATTTTCAAAATATTCGATATTTTGTAAAAAAAAATAACTAATAGTTGTGTTCTTTGAAATCCATGTTTTAAGATTATGAAAATTGAGAATTTTCAAAAAATATGGTATTTTGCGAAAATGTAGTTGTAAAACCACTAATATTTTAAGAATTTTACCAACGTTTTGCGTCGTTTGATAACCACATTTCAAATTATAAAAATTGAAATTGGAAAAAATGCGATTTTTTTAAATACAAAAAAAATAATCTCTTAAAAATGTTTGCAGAGTGTCGCGTTGCTTTACTCGATTGAATATGTTTTTTTAAAGTTCTGAAAATTCAACTATTAAACAATTGTATCGAAATCTGGAGTTTTTTTTTAAAAGGTCCAATGAACCAATTTTTCAGTTTTTGCTTTTTGGGTGTTTATTGATACCCCTGACTCAAGGCGGTTTCAAAAACACCCAAAAAGCAAAAACTGGAAATTTGGTTTATTGGACCTTTTAAAAAAAAAACTCCAGAAATGTATTTTTTTTTGCAATTTCGTCGTGAAACTACTTACTTTTCCTGTCATTCTTGAACGACGAAAAAGCCTACTTTTCTGTACCAAAAATAACAGAATCGAATAGCAACACTTTTCACAATAAATGCTGAAAAGTTCTACTTTTCAGCACTCAAATGGGTGCTGAAAAGTTGAACTTTTCAGCACTTGTTTTGAAAAGTAACACTTTTCAACATTTTTTTGATTTATTGACAAAATACATGAAAATTTGACATAAAATTTCACTTCACTTTCCGCATTGCAAAAAATGTTGTATGGAACTCGTTGCAAAACTTAATTCTTCAGCACTCTTCGTATTTACGACTCGTGCTGAAAAAATCCTCTTTTTGCAATTTGTTGCATAAACTACTATTTCTATACTGTTTAGGATAAATTTTATACGCAAGAGAATTTTAAGGAACGCAATTTTTTTTTGCAATTGGGTACTAAAGCCCTGTGTCAATTTTTATGTACAACGGTAAAAAAACACGATTAAAAACCATTTCTGATCTTTTTTTTTTTCATTATAACTCAAAAAAAAAATTGACAAGACAACATTTTTTCGATGGATCAACTATGGTCCCCTTGGAACGAGCTGTCAAGTAGGAGCTTTTCTGTCAAGAAGGACCGCGAGGTTAATTTTTCAAAATTGATTTAAAAATCCATTTTAAACTCTTTGTGGTCGTACAAAAGGTCATTGTACTTAGAAAAATAAGCTTTATCGCTGTAAACAAAAATATCAGCAATCTAAGCTTCATTTTAGGACCCAATTCTGCTGTGAAATAGACAACTTTTCCTGTCCTTCTGGAGAAACGAAACGGCCTATTTTTCCCTACCAAAAATAAAAGAAGGAAAATTTATACATTTCAATACCAGTGCTGAAAAGTTCAATTTTTAAGCACTGTAATGGGTGCTGAAAAGTTGAACTTTTTACCACTAGTACCCAAAAGCAACACTTTTCTTTTTTTTTGTTAATTTACTAAGCACATGAATGTTTGACATAAAATTCATTTATAGAAGCGTTTTTTGGAATTGCAAAAAATGTTGTAAGCAACTCGGTGCAAAACTTGATTTTTTCAGCACTCGTCGTACATCCAATGAAGCCCATATTTGGGATTTAGGCTCAGTATGCCCACCGGAACAAATGCCCCTGAATGCCCGCCAAAAAAGCATTTTTGTTAATAAAAAAAAATGCAAAATTATTTTACCCTCCCCAGGTCGAGGACAAGGACGCCGAGCTGGCTTCGTTCATGAGCTCGCTCAGCCTGGACTCGATCAACCTGCAGCACCCGTCCGGCGCCAACGAGTCCCGCCTGCCGCAGGGTCTGGTCGACCGGTGCGCCGACCTGAACGCCAAACCCAGCGCCATCCCCGATCTGGTGCAGTCCATGTCCAGCCTGGCGGAGACCTGCTCGGACGTGGAGGTAATGCTGAAGGAGATTAAGCAGCTGCTGCGGCAGGACGAGATCCAGGAGGAAGGGTATCAGGCGAAGATCGGGCAACGGTCGAACGGGGGTGGGCACATTGCGGAGTTGGCGAGGGAGTTTGCGAAATATCAGGAGGCGCATAATAAGGCTGGGGAGAGTAACGATACGCTGCGGAAGGCGATGGGACTGCACGTGCATAACTTGAAGATTTTGGCGCAGCCGTTGAAGGATATTAAGGAGCAGATTCCGGCGAGTGGGGAGCAGTTTGACGAGGGGACGCTGAAGGAGTTGAGGGGGATTCTGGGGAAGGTTAATGAGATGAAGAAGCAGCGGGGAAAGTTGTACGGGGAGTTGAGGGTGAACATTACAAATGACGATATTACGTCGCAGTTGATTGCGCTGGAAAGTGGCGGGTCGGATGGGAAGAAACGGATGCAGGAGCTGTTTAGGAAGGAGTTGGGCAAGCACGATCAGCTGGTGGCGCTGCTGGATGCGAATTTGAAGGCGCAGGGGAATATCTTGAAGGCGTTGACGGATATTTACGCGCGTTGTGCGCCGATTATCAAGGGGATCAGTGAGTCGAAGACGAAGCGGGAGCAGTTCTTTTCGTCACTGCAGGGTTCGTACGATGTTTATGAGGATTTGCTGTCGAAGAGTGCGAAGGGGTTGGAGTTTTACAAGAAGTTGCAGGGGAATGTGCAGAAGTTGTACTCGCGGGTGAAGGCCGCTTGCGACGTTCAGGACGAGGAGAGGAACCAGAAGCTGAAGTCGAGTAATTTGATGAAGAAGCAGCAGGACGTGGTGAAGGAGGTTCCGAAGGTTTCTGGGAGTGGTGGAGGTGGTCCGAAGTTAAAGGACTACTTGAAGAGCGGGAACATAACGCTGGGGTCGATCAAGGCTTCCGGGGTTGATACGAACGCGACTTCCGCGTACATTCCAACGGTGCGTCCGGCTCCGGTTGGTTCGGAGAGTACGGCACCGACGTCGAGTTCTGGTGCGGGGGCGTACTACCAGGACTCGTACGCGAACTACAACTACTATTCTGCGGCGGCTTCAGCCGCCAATACTGCACCAACTCCGGACTACTCTCAGTACTACCAACAGCAGCAACAACAACATCAGATGACCTATGGTCAGACCATGCCCGCCTCTACATTCCAGTCGGCGCAACCGACGAACACCGTATCGCAGAGCCAACCTCCGACAACGGGTTACGTCAACCCGATTTACCAGAACTCGTCCGGCTATTACAATGGACGTCAATCGCTGGACTACGGACAATATCCGGCGGCGCAACCCTCACCGTCGCTTTCTTCAGCGTCTTCAAACGAAGTTGCGCCTGCGGCGCCGCAGCAACAACAGTGGAACTCGATGACCCAGCAGTTTGGGGCGATGAATCTCCAGCAACCAACAGTAGATCCTGCCAGCTATTCGACCAGCTATCAACAACCCGATCAACAACAGCAGCAGCAATACGCTGCTCAGAATGGCCAATCCTACGCCGGTTACAACACTCAATACTACCAACAACCTTCTCCCGTACCTCAGCAACAATATCCGCAGCAGCAAGCTACGTCGCAACCTGCGGCGGTCCAGGAAGCTCCCAAACCGCAAGAACCGGTAGCGTCGTACCCGGCAACCTATCCCGGCTACACGTACAATCCTCAAACGGGCGGTTACGACTACACCGGGCAGTACAGTCAGGCCTCGTACACGAATCAGTACAGCGTGGCTCAGCCGACGGTCACGACTTCGTCTACGACGACGGACACAACCGCTACAACCGGGTTGTACTACGGAACTCAACCTACGCCGATGCCGACGACCTACGACTACAGTCAACAGCAGCAACCTCAACAAACGGCAACCGTTGAACCGACTCCTTACTACGACTACCAGCAAGCTCAGCAGCTACCGGCGCAGCCGGTTCAGGACCCGTCCCAGCAGTACTATCAGCAAGGACAAACCCAAAATCCTTACTACGGCTACCAACAGCCATCCGTAGATCCCGCTGCAGCAACTGCCCAACAATCAACTCAGTATTCCAGCTATCCAGCCCAAACCGCGACATACCCCGCAACCTACCAAACCTCCTACCAAGAACTACCCGTCCAACAACCTCCCCCTATCGAACAACCCGCACCAACTCCCGCCGTAACCGCCGCCGCCCCAACTCCAACTCCCCAACCCGTCGTCGCCGCCCCAATTCCAAAGCGTTCCTCAAACCTGGACCTCCTCTCCGGCATCGACTTCACCCCGGCCCCCGTCGAAGCACCCGTCCTGCAACCCCAACAACCAGCCGCCGCCCCCGCGGAAGACGACATCAAAAGTGAAGTCCTCACGCCAACCAAAGCACCACCACCCCCAGTTGATCCCGCTCCCACTTCCCAACCCACACAACCAACCATCGATCGCAAGCCCAGTCTGGACAACCTGTCGCTCTGCTCCGATCTCAGCTCGATCGATCAGAACTTTGACTGGGAGAGTGCGTCGCTGAAGGCGGCAAGACCCCCCGTTGCGGATTCGGCAAGTGTTGTGGCACCTTCGGTGCCGGCCAGTATCCTGGTCGAGGCGGTGCGCGATCCGTTCGAGGATCAACCCACTCTCAAGTGGTTCCACAAGGAGGTCGAGCGGTTGGAGAAGTTTTGCGAGAGCTTGAACGTGAAGACGCTGAACGGGACGACGCCGCTGGATGGGAAGTGGAAGGAGCTGCAGGATATGTTGGTGAGTACCAGCTTGAAGGCGCGTTTGAGAACATCCGCAAACTGACGGTGAGAATTTGTTTTCAGGTGAAGGAGGAATCCAAGCGACAGGTTGGGGTGGCGAAGCTGTTCCCCGAGAAGAATCGCTCCGTCGATTGCGTGCCGTACGATCATGCCCGGGTGACGCTGCCGACCGAGACGGACAACTACATCAATGCGGTGTACGTGAAGGTAAGGTGACGAGTTGGTAGTTTCAAATATTTTTCTATATCTCGTGACGGTGGGGCGGTACGACCCCTTTGATATCTCGATTTTTACTAAGACACGTATTACAGTGATTTGTAGCTCGAATTCGTTATGAGATAGAAATTTGGTGCCAAAGGCACTTTAGTGTAAAATTAGACGCCCGATTTTATTGGAAATTTAATGTACTTTTCAAATCTGCTCAAAATCTCATGCTCTCATGCTCAATTTATTGTACTTTTCGAATCTGAGTAATTCGATTTCGTAAATTTATTCGCGATATTTAAATTTTATTTTTTTTAAGATTCAGCAGAGATTTTCTGATCGATTTGGTGTCTTGAGCAAAGTGAGTGCATAATTGGCAAAGGGAGGGCGTGGTCGTAAAAAATAATTGGAGCGAAAAGTGATTTTTTGTGATTTTCAAAGCCCTTCCTATATCATCGTTGATCGGAAGGCACGGCGTCGGGTGGATTGTGTTTAAATTTTTCGAATAAGTTTTTATTTTTTTGCGGTGAAAAGCCATTTCCATATAATGATCGAAAGACGCATTGACAATTTGGATCGTCGAGTTAATAGTGGCGCAAAATAACTGTGAGTGAGTGATTTTGCGTGTTAACCTGAAAGACCTTCCCATAGCATTGTTGCTCGGAAGGCTCGCCGACGGGTCTGTTATGAAAGTCCTCCCCATAGCGTCGTAGCTCGGGAGGCATCGAAAAGCCAATAACTTATTCTAGGGGAACTATACCCTTTCTCAGCCTATTTCTATTATCGGCCTATCAGCACTTTGATCATGAATTACAGCTTTAATAAAGTGTTTTTGACTGTTCCAAAGTAATAAATAGCTCAAACAAAAGTGAGCAAGCAACTCTCCATTGTTGATACATCTGAAATATTGATTTAATAGCGGAAAACGGCAAAAGTGATGAGAATTGGTCGAACGGCTTAGAGTGATTAAAATGGGCATATTTCCCCTACTAACCCAAAAATAATAATAATCACTGTGGATTCAAAGGTCTCAAGCGGTATCAACAAGTATATAGCGAAAAACTATGTGCTTGGTGAGTCTGCAACTTCAAAAATCAGACTATCATTCCTCCCTTTCGTTGAACTGCAGGCTTCTTGGGAGGGCGCCGGTATTGACTAATAAAGTAGGGATCTTCAGAGGTTAAACAGTGAACAGATGGTTGGCTCCCACTGATCATTTTTGATTCATTGTTTAGCTTCAGCTGATATGCCAATAACGGAGTAGCAGCTCATTGGCAGTCAACCATGCTCGATTTGGTGTCTTGAGCAAAGTTTTTAGTTATGATTAAGACTTTTTGGAAATAGGTACACTTTCCAAAAAGTCCTAATCATAACCCACAACTTTGCCAATTCGATCAGAAAATCTCTTCTGAATCTTAGAAAAAAAAAATAAATAAATAAAAAAAATGAACTTAGTTTACGGAAAAATCCGATTTAGTTCTTTATTACTGAAAGTTAAAATACCAAAAAATCAAGGTGGTTAATCGATAAAAAATATTGTCGAAAATATTATCGTCAAACGAAAACATTAACGGTTATTGTTATCATCGGAACGATTACGATTATCTATCTATATCGTAATTTCAAATCTATCGGCGATAATCTTCCAAAATCGATTAATTCAACCACATCTTGTAGTAATTTTAAAAGAATAAAAACTAAAAATTATTTTTCGAAAATACTCGAATTTGCAACATGGGTATTAGGATGTAACAAAAATGACTTTTTGGCGGGCATTCAGGGCTTTGTTCCGGTGGGCATACTGAGCCTAAATCCCAGCATCCTGGAGCTCGGTACAGACCTTCAAAGTTTGGCATTTTTTCGAAAAATCGGTCCCAGCAAAATCAAATGGCGTCTCGGGCGTCGCGAGGTGCGAAGCATATCTTTTTTGCCGGGGCTGATTTTTCGAAAAAATGCCAAACTTTGAAGGTCTGTACCGAGCTCCAGGATGCTCCAAACTTCAATGTTATATATACCAAAAGATGCGCAAGGATCTGGCCTACACGCCAGTGATGTTTTTGGTAAACGCATTGGCGGCCAAAATGCCTCAAAAAGTGACTTTTTTGAAAAAATCTTTTTTTACGGGTTAAATCCCATTTAAAATTGAAGGGCGGAGTGCCAGCTCCTGTTACGTCCAATCAAGCTCATATTTGGGATTTAGGCTCAGTATGCCCACCGGAACAAACCCCTGAATGCCCGCCAAAAAGTCATTTTTGTTACATCCTAATGGGTATCAAACGAAACGAATTATGTTATAAATTTTTACATTATTAGACTTTTTTCATTAAAAAAATCTTTCACAAAATACCGTTTTTTTAAGTACTTCAATTTCTTAGCGATCGAAGCGACATTTTGAATTAATTTCTACTTTATTTTTTTTTGTAAGATACAATTTACACAAAATACCGTAGTTTTTCGAAAATACTCAAATTTTCATAATTTTCAATATGGGTATCAAACGAAGCGTGAAATATGCAAAAAGTGAAAATGAATTCAAAAAGTCGCTTCGTTTGATACCCATATTGCAAATTTTGAATTTTGTAAAAATTTGAGTTTTGTTTTATAAAAAAAAGTCTAATAATGTAAACATGTACGACATAATTCGCTTCGTTTGATAGGGACCATCCATAAACCACGTGGACAATTTTTTGTTGAAATCTGGAAATTTTGTTGTCTGATAATATCAAAAACCTGGACCAAAAATGATTCAAAATCAAGTTTAAAAAAGTTTTTGCGGTGCTGTACATTGTAATTTCAATAAAGTTATAAATATTTTTAAAAGAGCCCAAGCTAAATATAATTATCAATGCAGAAAAAGACATTTAAGATTGTTCTCAGTTGATTAGACTTCTATTTCCATTAAAATTTTGATGTTTTTTTTTAATTTTTGCCCCCTGCTTTTTCGGACCAATTTTGACATACATTTTTAAAAATATTTGCAACGGCCTATCATTTTCAAGCTAAAAAAATTCTTGAGAAAGAGCATCCCTGAAAAATATATTTTTGAAAACCTGACAAAATTATTTGTTTTTTTCTCTCAGGGACTTTAAAAATCGGGCAGCTAGTTTCTGAGAAATAGCCTTGTAAAGAATTCGAATCGAAAAAAATATATTTTTTTCTAAGCCTAATAAGCTTGTAATTTTGAACTGACGCTATCTCAAAAACTATTGGTCCTACTTTGAATGTTAAAAAATTAAACTTTTGTGAAATCTTTTAATATTGTCAATACAAAAAATCTCAAATTTTAAAAATTTGGTCTAGAACAAGAAATCAGGGAAATTATCTATTTATTTACCTTTTCAAAAGTTATGCTGGATTTAACAATTTCGAAAATAATGTTTAATTTTTCAGCATTAAAAAATCGATCCATAAGTTTCGTAGATATCGTCAGTTGAGAATTACGAGCTGATTTGGTGATACTTAGAAAAACTAATTTTCATCGATTCGAATTTCTTTGAAGTTGTATCTCAGAAACTAATTGTCCGATTTTCAAAGTCTCAGAGAGAAAATTGTTTTCGCGTCAGAAAAATATTTTTTCGGAGTTGCTTTTCCTTTTAAAAGTATTATAAAATGCAAAAACGAAAAAAAAAATCGTAAACACAGTCCAGACTCGATTATTTGAAGTCTCGATTATACGATGTTTCAATTATCCTATGTTCGATTATCGAAAGGTTTGTTTGGGCCTCCGGATAATCGAATCGCAAACAAAAAATCAGTATTTTTTTTATTTTCTTACATTAAACATCAAATTCGAGTCATGGGACCCCATTTTAGTCAAATATGAATGGTTAATTGCGTGTGAAATTAAAAAAAAAAAGCATTTCTTCAATATTTTGTCCCCGCCATTTTGGCCACCATCTTAGGCCTTCGGATAATCGAGTCTGAACTCTATATTTTTTAATTATTTTTTCGACATTTTCAAAAATACACTTTTTCCAAAAAAAAAACTTTTTTCCAGTCTCAGTTTTTGCACCATCGTGCCCTATGGCTCAAAAGATTTTTTTAGTCCCAGGAAACATATCAAAACTTTTGTAGTAAAAAAAGAGTTTTTTTTTCAAAAAAAATGCTCCTATTTTTCACTGAAAGCTTCAGTAACTGATTTCAAAGCTTATCTCATAACCTTTCCAACGATATATAAAAGTCCTAATAAAATATTTCAAATAGCTGAGCTAAGTTAAAATTAAACAATGAGCATTTTTTACAAAAAACGCAAACTTTTTACCTCATTTTTTGACTTTCAGCTTGCGTATCTTCGTAATGAGCAAACTTAGATCTTTGAAAATTTTGATTTTTCTTAGTTAGAATAATGTACCATAATGCGTTTGTCACTTCCACACCACTCGCTACTGAAAACTCTCTCTGTTACTCTCCCTCTCACTCCAATCGGGTTAGTACAGTGAATGACTCAAAGAGACTGATTGCGCCAAGTTGCTCAAAGCTGACTCAAAATTGTCTACTTTGCTTTGATTATTTAAGAAATTGCTTAAACTCAATGTTATCGACAAAATTCTTCTTTTTCAGTCATGTTAAATTTGTTATACAAATGCCGAATAAATTGCAGTTTCTTTTCATTTCTTGTTTTCCGTGAATGCTATTTTTATTTTGCTAAGAAGAAAAATGTTTGTTAAAATTAAAATATGATTATGGGTGTCTTTGGCATATTGCTCATTTTGCATGATGATTTAAATTTTCAGTAGTTATGCTCTCGACTGTTACTCTACAATTTTGGATTTGGTTTTCGGCTTTCAGTCATTTAGCAGTGAAAACAATGTATTGTTTCAATTTCCGACGTTTCGGCAAATTTATTGCCTTTTTCAAGGATTCTAAAAAATATTTTTTTTTTTTTTTTGTTTTTAACTATTAGTGCTTGTTTTAGGTGGGAAAATACTGTTGGTTACTTACAAAAACGGTTTGTTTTCTTGTTATTTTTGGGGTTTTGGGTAAATTGATAACTGTCTTTTGTTGTTGTTCCTCAGTCTTAGTTGGCTGTAATTTTAAGGGTTTGCACAAAGGGGGTGTTAAAATTGAGCAATGTTTCAAGTGGTTCTAAGGGCACTTACTGCATAGCAGCACATATTATGCTGGTAGCTGCTGGTTTCGGTTTCGAAAAAACTTTTGTGTTGCACTATCCACGAAACGGTCAATTTCAATCGAACGGAGCTTAATGGCGGTTTGTTCACCAAAAAGCGTCAAAGGCATGGCTAGAATTTGGGTCATTTTGTGTACTAAATGTGGGTCAAATGTGGGAGAAGGGAGGGAATACTATTCTTGTTCTGTTTCACCCGGTGTTACTGTGTTGGGTTTTCTGTGTTTATAGTTTTTAGTTTTAAGTGTGTGTAGTAATCCTGCGTAGATAATACTCAGGCCCTCTGTATCTGTACGTTTGTTTACGGTATGGTTATTGTTCGTGATATGGCACATCTCTAGGATTGGTAGAGCTGTACCACGGTTGTGTTGGTCTAAGATTCTTACTTTTTTCGTGTCGAAAGAATGTTGTTTTGCGATGCTGTGCTCGAGCAAAGCTGTTTTCTGCCTCAGCTCGGCTATCTTGTAGTCGTCAGTGGTGTGTCCCGCCTGTAGCAGCTCGTCCAACCGTTTTATGTCGCTTCTGTGGCTCGACATCCTCGTTTTCAGCTGCGTTGTTGTCATCCCGATGTACGAACTCTCACATTCGTTGCATGGGATAGCATAGATGACGTTGGTGTGGTTCTCCGTGGGCACCTTGTCCTTCGGTGGGTCTCGTGGCGCAGGGGTAGCGGCTTCGGCTGCCGATCCCGATGATGCTATGAGACGCGGGTTCGATTCCCGCCTTATCCACTGAGCTTCTATCGGATGGTGAAGTAAAACGTCGGTCCCGGTTTCTCCTGTCTCGTCAGAGGCGCTGGAGCAGAAATCCCACGTTAGAGGAAGGCCATGCCCCGGGGGGCGTAGTGCCAATAGTTTCGTTTCGTTTCTTGTCCTTCATGTTGCTGAAGAAGCTTGAGCCCACAGTGTTGGTGTTGCGGAAAGCTAACCGTACCTCCGGGTAGTCCTGCTTGAGTGTTTTGGCTATAGTTTGTGACAAGGTTGGGATGTTTGGTATGGATCGGTAGCAGATGTTTGTCTGCTGGTGGCTCGGTTCGGCTTGTTGCGTTTGTTGTTGTTGTTGTTGGTTGCCGTTGCTGGAACGGTTACATAGCTGGCAGTTGATGAGTCGACGCCGAAGGGGTTTTGGGTAATGATTGATTTCTAGCTCCCTGTCCACGATCTTCATTTTTTCCCGAGTGTTTAAGTTGGTAGACAGTTTGTCTACACGTTGTATGAAGTTCATTCCCTCAGCCTTGGTCCAAAATTCGCCCTCCCACCGCACTCCATTGAGCAAATCCCGTTTTTCCATCTTCTGGCCGATGTTGAAAACATCTTGCACACCAAAGACAAACCAATGCAGATAACGCCCCGCCGCAAAGTTGCTGACCCAGCCACTATTGCCGTGCAAAACACAAACAGGTGCAAGATTACCAACAACATACAGAACTACCTGCACCAGTTTATCAACAACCCGCAGCCACCCACACCATTAGCACAATTTCTCAAAACGAGTGCGAAAGCCACGAGAGAGTTTCTGCGAACGCACAAAGAGCTTGTCGTACTAAAAGCTGACAAGGGCAATAAAACCGTGATTATGAACGGCAACGACTACAAGTCTAAGATGCTAGCTCTACTCTCGGACACCAAGACATACGCCACGGCCAATCGCGACCCAACATCAAGTATCCAGAGCAAGAACAACGAGATTGTTAAGCGTTTGAAACGACTAGATGCCATAAACGATCGGTTAGAGAATGAGCTAATGTCCAGAAAAGCTTTGTGCCCAAGAATCTACGGGCAACCCAAAGCTCACAAAGCTGGATTACCACTACGACCAGTAGTTCCAAACATGACAGCACCCACCTACACTCTCTCAAAGTTCGTTGGACAGATACTGCAGAGCTCACTGCAAAGCACCTACAACATAAGGGACTCCTACAGCTTCTGTGACTACATCAACGGCATCACCCTCCCAGCTGACTATGTGTTGGTATCCCTGGACGTTGTTTCTCTTTTCACGTGCATTCCCTTCGAACTTGTTCGACGCGACGTCACGTTCAACTGGAGTGACATACAGAAACACACCAACATAAACCTGGAAATCATGTTGGAAATCATCGAGTTCATCATGAAATCATGCTACTTCACATTCGAGGGAAAGTTCTATTCACAAATTTTTGGAACTGCCATGGGTAACCCCCTGTCGTCCCCACTAGCCGATCTCGTCATGGAGAATCTGATGCACGCCGTCGTCAAAAGCTCGATTTTCAACCACCAGTGCTCAAGAAGTACGTCGACGACCTGATCGTAGCGCTTCCCCTGAACAAGTTGAAACACGTCCAAGACTCATTCAATAGCTACAGCCAACACATCCAATTCACCTACGAGCTAGAAGAAAACAGGAGACTGCCGTATCTGGACATGGTATTGGTCCGCACCGAAGCCCAACAGATCCGGACGGAATGGTACCGAAAGCCAATTTCGAGTGGTCGTTTTCTGGACTTCTTCTCCTGCCACACCACGAGCCAGAAGGTCAATACAGCTATGAACTTCATACAACGTGTAGACAAACTGTCTACCAACTTAAACACTCGGGAAAAAATGAAGATCGTGGACAGGGAGCTAGAAATCAATCATTACCCAAAACCCCTTCGGCGTCGACTCATCAACTGCCAGCTATGTAACCGTTCCAGCAACGGCAACCAACAACAACAACAACAAACGCAACAAGCCGAACCGAGCTACCAGCAGACAAACATCTGCTACCGATCCATACCAAACATCCCAACCTTGTCACAAACTATAGCCAAAACACTCAAGCAGGACTACCCGGAGGTACGGTTAGCTTTCCGCAACACCAACACTGTGGGCTCAAGCTTCTTCAGCAACATGAAGGACAAGGTGCCCACGGAGAACCACACCAACGTCATCTATGCTATCCCATGCAACGAATGTGAGAGTTCGTACATCGGGATGACAACAACGCAGCTGAAAACGAGGATGTCGAGCCACAGAAGCGACATAAAACGGTTGGACGAGCTGCTACAGGCGGGACACACCACTGACGACTACAAGATAGCCGAGCTGAGGCAGAAAACAGCTTTGCTCGAGCACAGCATCGCAAAACAACATTCTTTCGACACGAAAAAAGTAAGAATCTTAGACCAACACAACCGTGGTACAGCTCTACCAATCCTAGAGATGTGCCATATCACGAACAATAACCATACCGTAAACAAACGTACAGATACAGAGGGCCTGAGTATTATCTACGCAGGATTACTACACACACTTAAAACTAAAAACTATAAACACAGAAAACCCAACACAGTAACACCGGGTGAAACAGAACAAGAATAGTATTCCCTCCCTTCTCCCACATTTGACCCACATTTAGTACACAAAATGACCCAAATTCTAGCCATGCCTTTGACGCTTTTTGGTGAACAAACCGCCATTAAGCTCCGTTCGATTGAAATTGACCGTTTCGTGGATAGTGCAACACAAAAGTTTTTCGAAACCGAAACCAGCAGCTACCAGCATAATATGTGCTGCTATGCAGTAAGTGCCCTTAGAACCACTTGAAACATTGCTCAATTTTAACACCCCCTTTGTGCAAACCCTTAAAATTACAGCCAACTAAGACTGAGGAACAACAACAAAAGACAGTTATCAATTTACCCAAAACCCCAAAAATAACAAGAAAACAAACCGTTTTTGTAAGTAACCAACAGTATTTTCCCACCTAAAACAAGCACTAATAGTTAAAAACAAAAAAAAAAAAAAATATTTTTTAGAATCCTTGAAAAAGGCAATAAATTTGCCGAAACGTCGGAAATTGAAACAATACATTGTTTTCACTGCTAAATGACTGAAAGCCGAAAACCAAATCCAAGATTTAAATTTTCTAAATTTGATGTAAGGTGACAAAATTTAATTTATCATTTTTGGAAGAAGAAAACTCTCTTGACTTACAATAACTGACTAATTTTTCTATTAAGGTCTCCTGACACAAGTTGAATTTCACCTTCTTTAAAGAAGGGAAAACTGTCTTGACTTGTGATATCTGCTAATAGAAGTTGAATTTTCGCTTTAAAGTTTTTTTTTCTTGTATTCTTTCTGGTTTCCATAAGGAAAAACTCTCTTGACTAGTGATACCAAATTTAAAAAATTGTTCGAGTGGTCAAGTATTTTTTTCCTTACTTAAAGAAGGGAAAATTAAACCCGTGTCAGCAGTTATAATAACAAGGCTATAATTTTTCCCTTCCTTAAAGAAGGGAAAACTCTCCTCCTCCCTTTTAGGCTGGATTTTCATGGACTATGCAACGACATCGAGAGCACGAGCATCGAACCAACTCGATGCTCATGGCTTGCGTTACTTCATTTAGCTTGGACACACACCCAAAACCGACTTTCCGGAATAAGGAACACTTGCATGCAAGTTAACGAAGGATGGAAAATGACATATTCAAACGTAAACAAAGCAGCATTTGCGTGGCGGTCGGAATTCCAGCACAACTTTTGAAATAAGCTGATGTTGCTCAATAAATCTTTTTCAAATGGTCGTATGAGTAGACTAGCGTCCTATGGGTGAAACTGGAATCACGAAAATGACAATAATTCAGTGAAAACTCAAACAAATTTGCATACTTCTTTGTTAGTTGGACTCGTTAGAATGTCAATTATCCAAAAATGACCCATAGAACCCGGAAATGTTCCGGTGGCCGGAGATATTCCGGTGGGTCACTGGGTCAAACAGAGACAAAAATTGCCATTTTTAGGTCCCGCACAATTTTGTTAACAGAAATCATGGAAAAACACAATTTTTCATGTTACGATCTTTGTTTTACCCACAGACAGTGCTGACCATGGATTTTGAACCAACGGGGATGTTCCGAATTGAGTGGACAGGTTCCCTACCCCGGGGGAACAGGTTAAGGGACGGTCAGAAATAAAACTATTTCTATCATGGCAATATTGGTGTCAAAGTTCATCTTTTTCAAAATCGAGCTCATCTATGATCACCAAAACCACTTTTGGGCCGATCTGACTACTTTGGGACCGGTTCCCGGGACTCCGGTGAAACCCGGAATATGACAAGTTACGGAATTTGCAAAATATAGCTCATCCAAGAAATTCAAGAAATTTAAGAAATTTAAGAAATTCAAAAAAAATTAAGAAATTTAAGAAATTTAAGAAATTAAAGAAATTTAAGAAATTAAAGAAATTTAAGTAATTTAGAAAATTTAAGAAATTTAAGAAATTTTAAAATTTTTAGAAATTCAAGAAATTTAAGAATTTTAAATCATTCATGAAAATAAAAAAATCAAGTCATTCTAGAAATTTAGGAAGCTCTAAAAATTCAAGAAATTCAAGAAATCTGAGAATTTTATTTTTCAAATTTAGGGAATTAATGAAACTAAACAAATCAAGTCATTCTAGAAATTTAAGAAGCTCTAAAATTCATGAAATTCAAAAAATTCAAAAAAATCAAGAAATTCAAGAAATTAAATAAATTCAAGAAATTCGAAAAATTTAAGAAATTCTTGAAATTTAATAAGTTTAAGAAGTTTAAGAAACTCAAGAAATTCAAGAAATTCGAGAAATTCAAGAAATTCAAGAAATTCAAGAAATTTATGAAATTAAGAAACTCAAAAAAAATCGTGAAATTAAAATTCAAAAATTTCAAGAATTTTTTAGAAAATAAATCAATTAGGTTCAAGAAATTTAAGGAATTTTATAATTTCAAATAAGAAAATTGAAAAACATCTAGAAATTCCGAAATACAAGGGGACACTCCATAAACTACTTGGACACCTTGAGGGGGCCCCCTCCTCCCCACTCCCTTTGAGCGATAATCCACGTTCCATACTAAAAATATTCGTTTTGTGTGGAAATTGTCCACGAGGGAGAGAGGGGGATTTTAGCAATAAGTTATGTCAATAATTTTGATCCATTTAAACAAAATAATATCTTGAAAATCATATAATTTATTTTATCTAGCAAATTCAAATCGTCTTTGCAACTTTCCAATACATTTGAAATCAAAATTATTACATTATGTGGAGGCGAGACGTTTTAAAACTGATCAACATTTTTATTTGCGACAGGACAACTGATTTGGTTTTTTCTCATAAATTTTTCAATCTTTCCACCGTGACTTTTCCGCTTCTGCAGCGCCATTTAACCGATGGACCCCGCTTTTAACTCCCAGGAACTCACCGACTCCTTCGGCGTGGCCGTCGCCGCTGCCATTTTCCTTTGGAACACCAATAACCTGTTTTTGTGGGGCGTTGTGCCGGAACTCATCTACTGGATCTCCAGTCTTGCCACTCGTGGACATTTCATTGAGCACCTGCAGCACGTTGTGCACCAGAAACGGGTCCAGCCGGACGTGGTCTCATCGCAAAGCCGCCGCAGTGAGGGTTTCCAACTCCAACGATGCACAAGTGTCGGTACACTTGTCTTGCCCGCTCTGAAACTGGCCTTCACGGTCAGCGGATCGCCGCTTCTTCTCGAAGTCGTTCTTCTGGCCAATTGTAGATCGAAACCTTCTTCGATCCACCTTGTATCTGGCCAATACCGTCTTTTTCCTTCCTCGTTATCCAGCTTTAAACATTTTTTCCAACATTGTTTTGATTTTTGGTTGAAATTGCGATGGCAACAAAATCAGCTGTTTTGACAGATCAGTCAGATTTTTTCGTTTCGTTCAGTTTCATTTCCAACATGTTCCCGCTAGTTACCAAGCGTTATTCTGGTTTGTGTCCGGGGTGCAGCGATGGCAACAAAGCGGCGCGGACAAGCATCGTGTTTCGATGCACTGACATTTTAGCAAAGCATGGTCGTGAGTATGCTTTCGATGTCGGTCGGTTTAAAATGCTCGTGCATCGAAAATGAAAAGTCGTAAAATCGTATTTTCGCGACTTTCCGGCAATGAGTGGTATGTTTTATTACTTGTACAGTCATTTTACATTAATATAAAATATCTTTGAACATTATCTCTTTGAAAAAATTAAGTTTGCAACAAAATTCGACTACGAGCATCGAAAGCCGCTTTCGATGTCGGACATCGAAAAATCCATGAAAATCCACCCTTAGGCTGGATTTTCATGGATTGTGCAACGACATCGAGAGCACGAGCATCGAACCAACTCGATGCTCGTGGCTTGCGTTACTTCATTTAGCTTAGACACAACCCCAAAATCGACTTTCCGGAATAAGGAACACTTGCATGCAAGTTAACGAAGGATGGACAGATGACAGATTCAAACGTAAACAAAGCAGCATTGCGTGGCGATTGGAATTCCAGAACAACTTTTGAAATAAGCTGATGTTGTTCAATAAATCTTTTTCAAAAAGGCGTATGATTAGACTAGCGAATAATTTAACTAAACAAAGCAGCATTGCGTGCCGATCGGAACTACAGAACAACTTTTGAAATAAGCTGATGTTGTTCAATAAATCTTTTTCAAAAAGGCGCATGATTAGACTAGCGCATAATTTAATTAAATAAAACCTTTTGCCTCATGTTCGTTGCGAAAAATCATGCAAAAAAGATGAGAGATAACTGAGGTTTTGCAGCGCGACTGTGTTTCAAATGTAGGTGGCGCCAAAATGAGGTTACTTGCCAAAAATCGTGTTTCTTTCTGCTGGATTGAAGAACAAAATTGCTTATTTCTCATGGTTCCCTGCATCAATCTTAATGAAACTGGTTGCAAAAGACGAGAACATTTTTTGGGCGCGCAGAAATATTTGACTTTTTCTAAAAAAAAAACATGTTTTGGGACACTTAAAATTATTTTCCCGTTTATATCAATGAAATAAACAGTTTTATAATTGATAACAGATGTGTTTACGTATATTCAACAATTTTTATTGATTTTTGACAGACTTTCTTACCAAATAGTCCAAATTACTATCTTTTTCTAAATTTACAGTTTACTCATAGAAAAATCAAACAAATTTTGGAAAGTTGTACACCAAATTGTTGGAAATATTTTTTCTCATCCGAATCCGGCATAAGTTTAATAAAAATGTTGATTATGAAGGAAAAAACACATTTTTTCAAAAAAAATCATAGGTTTACGCTATTTATTCATTGGTGGCGACATGTGTCTTTTAGCTTAGCTGCAAATTCTCTATAGAGTGGACTAAAAATTGGAAAAATTTCAGGAATTTCAAAAAATTAAGTAATTTAACAAATTTTAGAAATTAAAAAATAATTCAAGAAATATGAGAAATTAAAGAAATAATTTAGTGATTTAGAAAATTGAGGAAATTTAAGAAATTAAAAGAATAAATAAATTTAAGGAATTAAAAGAATAAATGAAATTTTAGAAATTTTTGAAAAATTAAGAAATTTTATAAATTTTAGAAATTATAGAAATTTTAGAAATTTTAGAAATTTTAGAAATTTTAGAAATTTCAGAAATTTTAGAAATTTTAGAAATTTTAGAAATTTTAGAAATTTTAGAAATTTTAGAAATTTTAGAAATTTTAGAAATTTTAGAAATTTTAGAAATTTTAGAAATTTTAGAAATTTTAGAAATTTTAGAAATTTTAGAAATTTTCGAAATTTTAGAAATTTTAGAAACTTTAGAAATTTTAGAAATTTTAGAAATTTTAGAAATTTTAGAAATTTAATTTTTTTTAACAAATTTTAAAAATTTAAGAAATTTAAGATATTTAGGTAATTATAAATATTAAGAAATTAAAGGAATTGAAGAAATTAAAGTAAGTAAAGACATATTATATATTTTTTTTATATTTTAGAAATTATAAAATTTTTAGAAAACTTTAAAATTTTAGAAAACTTTGAAATTTTAGAATACTTTGAAATTTTAAAAAACTTTGTAAATTTATAAGTTTAAGAAAATTTTATTTTTTTTTTTTAGAAATTTTGGAATTTAAGAAATTTAAGCAAAATTTAGGCAAGCAATCCGTCCACGGCACGGCACGGTGCACGGCATCCTCCTGCAAAACAATGCCCAGAAATCCGGCCACCGGTGGACGGATTCCTCCTGCAAAACAATGCCCCGAAATCCAACCACCGGTGGACAAGTTCCTCTTGTCAACTTGGCCAGGCAATCCGTCCACCGGTGGACGAATTCCTCCTGCAAAACAATGCCCTGAAATTCGTCCACCGGTGGACGGATTCCTCCTGCAAAACAATGCACCGAAATCCAACCACCGGTGGACAAGTTCCTCTTGTCAACTTGGCCAGGCGATCCGTCCACTGGTGAACGGATTCCTCCTGCAAAACAATGCCCTGAAATCCGACCACCGGTGGACGGATTCCTCCGGTAAAACAATGCTCCGAAATCCAACCACCGGTGGATGGATTCCTCCTGCAAAACAATGTCCACCATTTCACCATGCAAAATCAGCTGTTTTGATTGTTGACAAGGTCTGGTTTGACAGATAGATTTGTTTCGTCAAGTTTCATTCCCATCCCGTACCAAGCGTTTCAAAGCGTTATTTAGGTTTGTGTCTAGGGTGCCGCTGAGGTAGCAAAAAGGCACTGAACGAGCATCGAGTTTCAATGCACGGACATTTTAGCAAAGCATGGTCGTGAGTATGCTTTCGATGTCAGTCGTCTAAAGATGCTCGTGCATCGAAAATGAAAAGTCGGAAAATCGCATTTTCGCAACTTTCCGGCGATGGGTATGTGTTTGTTTGTGCTTATACTACCATAAAATATCAATCCAAACCATTTTGCGATTTAACCTGATTGATAAAAATGAGTTTTCGGCAAAATATGACCACGAGCATCGAAAGCCGTTTTCGATGTCGGTCATCGAAAAATCCATGAAAATCCACCCTTAAAGGTAAAATTCAACTTGTATCAGTCAGTTAAGTTTTCCTTTCCTTAAAGAAGGGAAAACTTTCTAGCCTTGTAATAACTGCTGACACAAGTTAACGTGGTGATTATTGCACTCGAGCGTAATATTTCAATCTTTATTTCTCGCATCACGTTCGAGATTTTTCGATCTAAATATTATGATCATAATTTGTCAATGGTAAGTCAAAAAGTCAAATTTAAAACATTTTCAAAATTCTCAAAAAAAATCAAAAAGTTTGGAATTTAAAAATCAAAACTAAAGAGAAAAGAAATTTTCAAATTTATTTTTTTTTGTTTTTTGAAAATTTGAAATTATGGAAATTTGGTTTTTTTATTTGGAAATTTTGGAAATTTTGGAAATTTTGGGAATTTTGGAAATTTTGGAAATTTTGGAAATTTTGAATATTTTGGAAATTTGAAAAAATTGGAAAATTTGGAAAATTTGGAAAATTTGGAAAATTTTGGATATTTTTTTAAATTTTGGAAATAATTATAATCACCACGATAAATATTTCTGGGGAACGGTACATTCTGGGGAATGGTTTTCTGGGGAACGGTTCATTCTGGGGAATTGGTTCATTCTGGGGAATTGATTTCTGGGGAATGGTATTCGGGGGAATGGTTTTCTGGGGAACGTGACACAATCCGGAGAAAACTACTCTACTTAATTTCCGAATAGCTTTTATGACGAAAAAACCTAGCATTTTTTTAAGTTTTGTTTCTCCAAACATTGTTCTCGGTATTGAACAAAAAAAAAAGTTAAAGCTTGTATGTGGCTTGGTTCTATTTTCTTACCTTCGCCTTGGCTTGGTTTCGTCATCATGATGACCCGATGTGGCCTACATGGTCGCCTGTGGAATCGGCTTGTAATTTTTTGACTAACGCCGGTAACGCGGGACAGAGTTGACATGGCTTGAAAAAGAAGCGCGACAATGTGGAAAATGGGTAGATTGTAGAAGGTATTGTTTTGATTCGCAACAAATCGAAAATCGCTGAAAGGGGTTTCTCTCCAAGTAGCTGGGACTTCAGGAGTTTGAAAGAGTTCTTGAGTAGAGTTTTGTCCTGCCACGGTTCGGATTTTTGTGATGTGGCTTTCTTGGGGAGTTCTTGTGCTGCTCTTGAGTCTTTTGGCTGCTTGGGTCTTCTATACATTTACAGCTTTCTTCTATTTATACATGTCACGATTTTCCAGTTTGAAAAGGAAAAATCATCGGTAAGTGATTTCCTTCCTGGTGTTTGTAGAAGAGCCAGCATTTGTTCTACGGGTTTTAAATTGTTGTATCGCTACTACTTGAGTTGTTACGAAATCTATTAGTCTTTCATTCTTAGTGAGTTTCCTGAACTTTTTTTTGCAGGACCTCGGCTTTGGCTGTCCCCAGATGATTTTGGCCCAGACACCGCTGCAGAACACCGTGAATGACTTCTGGAACATGATCTGGTCCCAAAAGTCCAATCTCGTCGTTTGTTTGCACACCCCAACGGAGGTTTGTTCTAGAAATCGCTACAAATCTTGACATAATTTGCTAAAATTTCGCATTTCCCACAGATCCTGGACACCTTCTGGCCGACGGAGCCGAACCAGGAGCTGAGCTACGGCGACGTGTCCGTCACGCTGATCAAGCAGTTTGACCTGACGCACTGCATCGAGCGGGCGCTGCGCGTCACGATGCTCGGTTCGGACGTGATCCTGAACGTGTCGCTGCTGCAGAACAAGCTGTGGCCTCGGCAGGCTGGGGCGGCCGAGTATTTGCTGGGGATCGCGCAGAACGTGATCGGTGCGTACCGGCAGCAGAACCAGGGCCAGAATCAGCAGCTGAAACCGTTGATCGTGAACTGTTTGAACGGGAGCGATCGGTCGAGCCTGCTGGCGGTTGCGGTGGCGGCCATTTTGGCGACCCAGACGAGGAAGCCCATTTTGATAAGTGAGTGCAAGTTGCTTGCAATTTTTGTTTGGATAAAATTGATCAACCAGCTTTTTTTTCAGATATTGTGGACATTTGGTACCGCATGTGCTGCCAGCGGAAGGGTGCCCTCCGGGATCCGAGCCACATCCAGCTGTCGTACCAGATTGTGCTCGCCAACGGTCACAGTATTCTGAACAAACGTAAGTACATCCTATTTTCGTTTTCCTCAGCAAATTTCAAGAACTTGTGGTTTTTTTCTTCCAAGGAGGCATCATGACCTCGTACCAGATGAAGTCGGTGCAGGCGACGGCCACGGCCGAAAAGGAAGAGGCCATTAACGACCCCTTCAAAGATCTGGATCCGCTGTGGAAGTTGAAGTGAGCACCCACACCAGAAACAGTGCATGCTTTCCGGGTTTTTGTTTTACGCTGTTACACGAATGCGCGAGATTCGCGGGATTTAAATTTTATTATGCATTCTTAACCCCACCCCTTTATTGTGTGGATCAAAATATTTATTATATATTGTTTAGAGAGCGAGAGAGTTCGTGGGAGGATGGACGATTTTTCGGCAGTGCGGAAAAGGACTGATGTTTATTGGATATATATTTAACATTTACTAGTTTACACATATATTAAACACACATACACACACAAGTCTGGCAATAATCGAACACTTATAAAATGTTAAAACAATGTTGTTTTTTGTTGATGGAAAATTTGAGAACTAGTTCATAATTCAGAACGATCTAAATTTCTAAAACTAATCACAAGAACCTCCTCCACCATCGGCTTCTCCGCTAGACAACCATCCACCTCCATCTTGCTGACCGGTCGACTGACAGTCTTCAGCATTGCCCTCGCCGCCATCTCCAAAGCAGCATCCACAGCAATCGAAGTCGTCTTGGTCGTTTTCGGAAGTGACTTTCTGGCTGATCTCGATTTGACTATCACAGTTTGGTAAGTTGGTGGCAACCTTTAAATTTGTTACCTGTTTGAATTTAAACTTTTCCTCAAAAAATCTTCTCACTTTTGCTTACCGGTTGCGAAGTTATCACCGACCCGGGCTCGGATTCACCTGCATATGTAGCGGCAATCAATTCCGCAAGATTTGACCGTTTGTGAACATCTCCAAGATGGTTTTCCAGGCAAATTTTGGACTCGAAACATTCCTCACACAGAGGACACTGAAAGACGCGCTCCATTTGCTTACTTCAACGTTGCAGCATCAACTCACCTACAGTGCAATTGGTATTTTTTTTAATGAACTGAAACGCGATAGCGACAGCGAGATGAACTGACTTGAGACGAGCGCGTTGCGACTGTACTGGAACTGGGTTGTCAATTAATTAAGACATGTGCGCGTGTGTAAATAGCTGTGTAATGAGTCGATGCACTACTACAAGATTTAGAATTCCCAGTGGGAATTGCGTTATTATCGGAACTTAATTAGTATGAATTTAGTTTTCGAGTAATGTCAACCGGGTATAATTTTAAACACGACCATCACTGGTTTCGAATTATCGATCTTAATTTTATCCCAACTAACAGGGTGGCCACTCAAGTCGGGAAATCGGGGAAAGTAGAAAAAAAAGTGGGGAATTCTTCAAAATCCTGCAAAAAAACAGGAAAAAGTCGGGTATTTGTGATTTTTTTTTTTAGAAAGTCGGGAATCCCAAGCATCCTTGCTTGAAAATTATTTTCTAACTCTTGAAAAATTTTGAAATGTTTTGTACACTTTTGAAATGACTTTCACCCAGTTAGTTTTTTTTTGCAGTAAATATTTTTGAATCTTAAACTAAATAATTCAGTCATTTTAAATGTTGCTTCCAAATGTTTGATTCCTTAAACTTTTGTGTGATTATGGTTACCACAACTATGTATAAAGCTTGATTTTCGAATAACTTTAATATAAAAAAAACAATGGTTTTTCGTTCTGAATGAAAAAATGGAAAAAAAAATTACGCTTTGAACATATTTAAAAATTTATAAATTGCAGATAAGGCTGGTAAAAGTTTTAATCAAAGTTTTTTTTAATTATTAGTTTTTTAAATATTGTGCAATTCTCTACGAAATCGGTCTTTTTTCTTCAATTTTATTTTTTGTATTTTTTAATCCGACTGAAACTTTTTTGGTGCCTTCGGTATGCCCAAAGAAGCCATTTTGTATCATTAGTTTGTCCATATAATTTTCCATACAAATTTGGCAGCTGTCCATACAAAAATGATATATGAAAATTCAAAAATCTGTATCTTTTGAAGGAATTTTTCCATCGATTTGGTGTCTTCGGCAAAGTTATAGGTATGGATACGGACTACACTGGTAAAAAATAATACACGTTTAAAAAAAAAATGGTGATTTTATTATTTAACTTTTTATCACTAAAACTAGATTTGCAAAAAGACACTATTTTTATTTTTATTTATTTTTTAATATGTTTTAGAAGACATAAAATGCCAACTTTTCAGAAATTTCCCGGTTGTGCAAAAAAACGTTGATCGAGTTATAAATTTTTGAAAAAAATTTTCAACTTCATTTTTCGATGTAAAATCAAATTTGCAATCAAAAAGTACTTTAGTGAAATTTTGATAAAGTGTACCGTTTTCGAGTTAAATCCGTATTTAGGTGACTTTTTGAAAATAGTCGAAGTTTTTATTTTTTTTTTGTTAACCCACTTTTGACAAAAATATTTTTGAAAAGATGAGAAAATTCTTTATATTTTGCTTATTCAGACTTTGTTGATACGACCTTTATTTGCTGAGATATTGCAATGCAAAGGTTTAAAAACAGGAAAATTGATGTTTTCTAAGTCTCACCAAAACAGTCCACCATTTTTCAATGTCGATATCTCAGCCGATTTTCAATGTTAAATATGAAATATTTGAGAAATTTTCCGATCTTTTCGAAAACAATATTTTCAAAATTTTCAAATCAAGACTATCATTTTAAAAGGGCGTAATATTGAATGTTTAGCCCTTTTGAAATGTTAGTCCTAATATGAAAATTTTGAAAATATTGATTTTCGAAAAGATCGGAAAATTTCACAAATATTTCATATTTTAACATTGAAAGTCGGATGCCTAGATTTTATAATTTGGTGGTTTATTTTATAGTTTTAATTTTTTTAAATTTTCGAATTTATTTTTTTTCCTGAATTTGTTTTTAAAGCAACGATATGTGTTGCAAAAAATGCTAATATTGTTTCAGAAATGGCAAAAATGGTTCCATTTGGTACAGGTGGAATATGAATCCAAAACTGATCAACGGTACTGATCCAAATGCCTTCTGTATTATTCTTTTTTCGTTTAAAATTTCATTCATTATGTTACTCTCTTCTTTGTTTGTCGCGATTTTTTTTATATGGCGCGGATTTCGCGCGGATTGGGTTTTGGGATCGGCGCGGATCTGGCGCGGATTTTTTCTCGACTTTTCCGTAACAACCCTGTAAACATCAAAATAAAAAAAAATAAAAAAAAACTAGAAACGCTTTGCGCAAAGTGAGGACTAAACCAATCGTTCCCAAACAGTTGTTTAGGGAGCGTTCTTTTATTACGTAACGCGAAAAATCGGACTTTTAGACCCCCTCCCCCCCTCCTCGTAACAAAATGTCCATACAAATTTTAAAAATTTTGTATGGAGCGTAACACGGTCTCCGACCCCCCCTCCCCCCCTACTGCGTTACGTAATAAAAGAACGCTCCCTTAGGACCCCAAACGGAACTGAAACGTTTTTGTGCTCACTAAATTTGGACAACTTTATTTTTTTACGTGGAACCATATTACACCCTAATGGGTCATATATGACGCGAAAATCAAAATTTCCAAAGTTAGCCAATAATTTTCGTATGGTAATAAGAAACCATTTTTCATCAATAACGAAAATAGATATTTTGAAAAAAAATCCGGGCTGAATAGGCTAAATCGGGGTTGTTAAAAGTATTACGCGTTTTTTGACAGAGGGTCTTATTTGACAGCTTGTTCTAAAAGGACCATAGTTGATCAATAGTAAAATGTTGTCTTGTCAATTCTGTTTTCTTTTTCAAAAACATCAAAAAATGTCACCGGAAATTATTTTCAGGCGAGTTTTTAATCGTTTTACATAAAAATGAGTTCTTAGGCCGATGCAAATATTTAAAAAAGTTTTTGTCCTTCGGCCCTGGTCGAGGTCAAGGGGGGGGGGGCAAAAAAATAAAAAAATATAAAAATTTAAATAACAAGCCATAATCTTCACATTTAAATGAAAAAAGTGTTTTAAAGTGCATTTTACACTAGTTCAGTTGTTTTGCAATCATTAGTTTTCAAAAAATCTAAGATCTGACAAAAACAAAAATTGTATCGAAAAAAAAAGATTTTGCATCGAAAATTTTCAAAAAATCTTAAGATTTTTTAATAAACCCAAACATGCTAAAAATGATTTTAAACGCAGGAGAATGTATTTTAATTTGATTTCAGCTGGTTGCCCTTGAATTTTCATTGAAATTTTGAAGTTTATTGTAAAAAATTTTTTTTGCTCCCCGATTTTTCGGGCCAATTTTGAAGGGGGGACTTGAGAAAATAAAGTTTCATCCAAATGAAAAAAAAGAACAAAAAAGTATATGAAAACCTGGATAATTACTAGATTGTTTCAACTTATTTTGTAACAATCAATTACAAAATTTAAAAGATTAAAACATCTACATAGAGCTAGGCGAACAATCTAATAGTTGACTCATATCAAACATCGCAGACCTTGACGCACCAAAATTGCTTCTTATCATAATTTTGATTGCGTTACCCCAAAAACGGAAATGATGAATGATGGAATGACGAATTTGGTAGAGGTTCAAAAATAGTTTATATTGAATCGGAAGTCATACGAGAGATATGAAACTACATGCTATTATTGCTTTAAACTTATTAGTCAATAAATACTTTTTATCAAATAATGTAAATAACACGTCTCACAACGCTGAGTATTAATATACTGGGATTCAATACCTTGCGAGCTTACATTAACAACTAATGGCGTTAGTATCAACAAAAGCAACATTCCAAACAACGATCCTGTACAAAAAAGGGTTAACATCTGGCACGACACGATTCTTCCTTCCTACATAATCACACAGTCACAATCGCAGTCACAATCCCCACAGTCGCCACCACCTCCAGCGTCCGTTCCGCCACAACAGTCACAGCATCCATCGCCACCATCCACCGCGGAACCGGCGGCCACGGGTTGATCGGAACAACACGAACAGCACCCGCAGCAATCACATCCATCGTCCACCACCACGGGTTCGATGATGACATCCGGGCTACCGACCTGTTGGTCAACAAGAAGACGACTTAGGTTCGGTTGAAGATCACTGGAGCAGTTGGTGGTTCAACTCACCGGTTCGGTTGTGATGACCGTGACAGGTGCCACGACCCCCACGGGATCCGGGAGACCGATGATCATCGGCGGCACCAGATAGGTATCGTAGTAGTAGGACGTATGCGCTGCCTTCACGTGATCCTGGAGGTCATCCTGCGCGTCGAAGTACGTCTCACAGAGTGGACACTTGAAGTTTAAATCCATTTTGAGCTGGTTTTACTTAGTTTTGAGTCACTACTCAGACTTTGTTTTAAGGAAGCACCAAAAAATCGTCATTAATTCTGACGACCTCGACGATTGAGCTGGGCGGTGTGACCCACGAACTCTACGTACGTCGTTCTAGCATCACTACCGAAACGCGATTGAAAATAGCTGATGGTGTTCTACTTTGCCTGTACGCAGCATTAGCGGAGTCGCTAAAATGTCCAGATGCTGTCGCTCGGTTGACTAAATGCTCGGCCTGGCTACGGGCCATACAACAATCCAATACGATACGGCGGGGTTGCCCCGCGCTGTCTACATAGAGGGATAGTCAACAGCACCAGCACATTGCTAATAGCTTGCTGTCTGCGTAGCGATATTTTGTTGTTTACTTACGCGCGGACGGACCGGTTCTTAAGTTAGGGGAGGAGAGATTTTAATTTGCTTTCTTTTTATTTTCTTTTTTTTAATAAAGGTAATTTCTATAAATTGATCGAAAAGATCAACTAGATCTTGGTTATCGAGGTATTCCTTTTGAAACCATTCAAAAATATTATTCAAAGGCGATACCACGTCATACAAGCAGGATCCAGATCGAAAATGCTCCGATTTGGCTCAAATTTGGCATGGGAGTTCCTTGGCACAAATAATAAGGACCGTATTTTTTTGTTTAGCGATTAGGGTGGTCCTATCCAAAATAGGGCTGTCAAAAAAAGGTTTTTTTGCCGTTTTTTTTAATCATATCTCCGGAATGGCGGAACCAATTTTAACTCGCCACGATACAAAAGAAAAGTGATTGGTAGGGGTTTTAATGAAAAATAATAAGACATTTTAAAAACAGAGTGGATTCGTTAATTCGAATCCTAATTCACTAATGGGAACGACTGATTCGAACGACACTGTGATAATATTTCAAATATATTCAAATGCTCAATATTATGTCCTATTTAAAAGTTGCGTTAGAATTTTTCTTCTAGAATGAAAAAAAAAAAAAAAATAGAAATTTGATTGCAAAAAATCACTGCTAAAAATTTATGTTTTCATTGAAAATCATTCACAAAATGTCCACAAATTATTTTTGTATGTTTACATTAAAATTCGCAATCAAAAAGTACTTTAGAAATATGTACATATTTCTAAGTGCTACCCATTTTCAATCGACGACATCTTGGAATAAACAATTTTTCCGATATGGCCTGGCAATGTCTGAAAAGTAGGAAAACAAATGAATTAGTATTTGTTATTCAATGTTATTGAGTCTTCATGTTTTAACCGACGATATCTTGTAAATTTTTGTTCCGCTTTTCATTGTTTACAAATGAAAATTTTGTGAAAATTACTTAAAACGTATGATTTAGCCTTTCTGAAATGTTAGTCGAGGATTTGAAAATCTGAAAATATTTTATTTTCACACAGGTTTAATTTTTTTACATTGGAAATCTGAGCAAAATTTCCAACAAATCGTCGATTAAAAAATAAGGCTGATTGATTCTATTTTATCATAATTTTCACTCTTGCCAGGGCATATATTTTAACCAAATGTCTGATCAATAATGTTAAAAAATGTAGAGAATTTCCTCAGCGTCTCCATAATAATTTTTAAGGGATGGACGAGAAGGAACACTGTTTATAAAATTCGATAGAATGTCAAATTTGTCAAAAAGAACTTTTGTATGGAATGGCTCTTGGACATAAGGATCGATGGACAATCTTTTACAGAATTACTCTGATGTGTTTTGCCTTCCTCACCTCACTGAGGCAAGGCTATAAAATCACTCGAAAAATGAACTTCTTAAATACACCTCCTAGATATACCTTCACGTATACCTATCGACTCAGAATCAAATTCTGAACAAATGTCTGTGGGGATGTGTGTAGACACGATTTTTTTTCCACACGATTATCTCAGAACTGACTGAACCGATTTTGGCCGGATCCGCCTTATTCTGTTCGTTTTGGGGTCCACTAAGACCATATTAAATTTTATTTTGATTAGTAATGTATTTAAAAAGTTATGCCAAGAAAAAGATTTTTGTAGATACAAAAAAGGGTGATTTTTTGCATAACCTCAAAAGTCCGGGTCTTTTGTTTATGTGCGAGAGTCGCGCCAAATGCGAAACGCCCGGTTGCCACATTGCTTCAAAAGAGAGTCTGCATGTTTTCTGGAAAAGTCTGTATCAGGTATATATTTTTTTTTTCATAAACATATTTTCATTATTACTTTATAAATGTGAGGAAGGCATCACCCACCTAATGGTGGATTTAGAAACGTTTTTCTATGTAAAAAACTAATTTAGGTTAGGGTAGTCATCGGTGAGACACTTTTAGGTAACTTTCAACGATTTTTGTATATTTTTCATCTGCATGTTGTAATGAGCTTTTTGTTACATTGTCTTTCATTTAAAGTATTCTAACATTGACCAAAATATGAAATCGACCCGACCTTTACAGCCAGAGTTATGCCACTGAACATTTTAGAGCAATTTTGCCAACATGAAACTATGATTAACAAAAGTTATACTAAAAAGTATCTCAATTTTGTAAAATCCATATATTTATATCAAATGACTTTATATTTTAAATTAAATCTCAATAAATATGCCAAACATAATTTTCAATTTTAATTTTGAAAGATTTACATAGATTTTGAAAAGTTTAATGAGGAAAAACCCAAGTGCCGTTTTGTTACCCATGGGCTGAAACGAGTGAGGAACAATGAGACAGCCCTGGATTCTGGGTATATTCTGTATTTTGGTCAAACCTAATGAAAGGACATTGTAACCCTACTCATTCCTTATGGAACGTCGAAAGAAATCCGAAGAAATGTTAGTTTTGGTGTTAATGGCAGCCTACAAGCGGAAAAGTAATTTTTGTCGTTAATTTACTTTTACACTCCAGAATCAAACATTTATTAATAGCTTTTTAAGGGAGCGTCCATAATTGGTTATGACATGTATCCAGACGTGTATCCAGAAGATATACATTTCCTTCAAGTATGAGCCTGTTTGGTTGAAACTACGACTTATGAGTGCCTTTTTATCATTGTTCCCCGTGTCTCATTGATGACGTTAAAATTATTCATTTTGGAAAAAATATCAGGTACATAATCTACACCCAGAACTGGACATCGGCATACGAGAGGATAAAGAGCACGATTCGGTAGTAAATTGGTACTGTGCGCGGACTGAGAGAATAAATCCCGAAATTACCGAGAGTACTTTACCCATGGGTTCATCTTTGAAAAAAGTTCATCCATCAAAAAAAGTACCGGTACCGAGACCCGAACCCAAGACCTTTGGCATATTGAACCGCGCCTTTGCCGTATGGGCCACCATGGTTCGGTGACAAAGTGGCGGTCATTTGTCCATATAAGCCACTCAATAGAATGAACTGTTCCAATGAACGAATGAACACGCGAGAGGACTGTACTCTCGCAAAATAGAACTTTCCTCACGTTCTTTTCGTGAGGACTATCCCCTCGTTCATTAATTTTGGGTGTAGATAAAACTAGATCTAGATCTAGCTCGTAACTGTAAAACTACGTGAACAAAACACTTTACTTAACCTCAATATAAGCTGCACTCCCCTAAACCATTCGAGTGTGTTTTGATTCGCCAATTCACCATCACCACCAAACCCAACGGCTAAACACAGCTAAAACCGGGACGTGTACCAGGGCCCGACTAGAGGGAAACCCCCAAAACGAAAACCATGAATGAATATTACGCTTTCGTTGTGGAAACTCCCTTAATTCAACACTGAGCAACTAAGACTCGTCTCACATCACATTCCATCTCGCACCCGGCGAGCTTGTACTCGTCGGACCAAAGAAAACATGCTCGATGATGGATGCGATGCGATCGGTCATAGATCATCAGCGCGGGCGTGCGGTTTCGCATACCGTTAAATTAAATAAATAAGACAAGTTTTCCCGGATAAAAATTTCACCCTTCCCGACGAACATCATGCACTAACAAGGCGCTGCGAACGCATTTCCTTGCAACATTTGAACTTTACGCGGCCTACATTCGATTGCGTTTCCCCCTGTGAGGCGAAGAAACGATTTATAGCTTGAGGTGCGTTTACCTCACGTGAATATCTACTTTACATACCTACTACCAGATGAAATAGTATACCTGACTGCTCGCATCGGAGGTCAACCACTTGTCGGTTGAGGAGAGTGGAATTGAGAAAAAAGATTATGTTTTGTCGTTGGAGCCTATAAATCAAATAACAACAATAAATTGGGTTAGGTTCAGGTGGAATGAGTTGTTGTGAACGACGATGGTCACGTTCGCTCATATCTGATTAGGAAGAATTTACTGATATACTTTTATAGTTAATGTTGCCACTTTTTTGGTGATTAGCCCTCTACAACCCAACCACGCCTTTAGACGGGCTTCTTTTCAAAAAATCGCCAAAAATCATTTTTCAACCAATTTTTGATGTTCAAAAAGCATTGGAAAGAAGAATTCTTAAAATTTTAGAAAATTTAAGGGTTGGAAGTTTTACTTGTTTTATGTGACTTTGCCAATTTTTTAAAAAATGTATTTTTTAAAGAATCAATTTTGGCTGTGTTTTTACTAAAATTTCCTTTATTTTAAGAGGTTACATATTGCTTATTGCGAGATAAAATCACGTTTATCCTTCGCTGTGAGTGACAGGAGATTATAGCTGCCTAACTACCGCAATGTAAAAATTAGCAAGTTGAACTGAAATTCTACGTTAATTTGGCTGTCAACTTGATTTGTTTTGAATAATTTCCAAAAAATCAGCTGTAAACTCAGGACATTCTCTGACAACAGCCAAAAATTTGTTCTGCGGTTGTCTTGCAGCTGTCATGCGACCATTATCTTGTATCGTCGCGCGTGAACTCTATAGAAAATTCGATGGTAAAATCGCATGCAAAAGCATGCACATCACCTTCGTCAAAATCAGGGCTGTGGAGTCGGAGTCGGAGTCGGAGCCGGAGTCGGTGGAGTCGGGTCTTTTTGGGAAGCCTGGAGTCGGAGTCGGAGTCGGAGTCGTCAAAACTCGAACAGCTGGAGTCGGAGTCGGAGCCGGAGTCAGCTAAATTTTACGAGCTGGAGTCGGAGTCGGAGTCGGAGCCGAAGATTTCTGATAACCCGGAGTCGGAGTCGGAGCCGGAGTTATCTTTAATTCAAGAAAAAATATGTTTTTTTTATTGTTAAGTATTTCCTACATAACAGCTTAATTTACAAAACAACTTATGTTTTTAGTTGATTTATCAGATGCCATTATGTATTTAAAGCTTTTTATTGTGATTGAAAAGCTCTAATTGGGTTAATGCACTATAATCACTAAATGATAACCACTTACCGAAGTATGTAGTATCATAATTAAAAAAAAAAAAATAAAAAAAATATTGGTTATGTAGTCAGACTACATTTATGTGCCCTTTCAACTCAAATTTGACCAAATTTCATCCAGTTATTTCTGAAAAAGTACACACAAAGTCATCTTTTACCCCGATAGCGAATGTCTTAGAAGTTTTAAGTTAAATCATTTTTTAGGAAAAATTACGAGGTACATAACAAGATTATAAATAGTAATCACTGTTTTTGCAGATCGAAAAAGAGTCACTGACAGTTTAACTTTTGTAACAAATAATCAACGATAATAACAATCTCTTACTTGAAACTCAACATGCGCATTTTGTTTATAACTGAGTACAAGAAAATCAAAGTGTTGCATTTAAAATAATTGAAACTAACAAAAAATGTCAAAAGAAGTTGCAACAAATTTGAAATGATCATTGATTGTTGATGTTGATTTTAGGTAAACTATTTTGATATCGTTGCAAATTATCGTTGAACAAATCTCAAGAATTCATAACAAAAATGAACTAATAAAAAAATGTAGAGAACAAAATATAGGAATTAAATTTATTTTTCAAATATTATAAATAAATAAACAGAATTAAAATATTATCAACTGGTACGAATTTTCTTATACTGTATGTCTCACGCCAATATGACGGAAAGTGATAATCATTGCAAATCAATGTACCTTGAAAAAATGAAAAAATTGTGACCTAGAAAATATTTTACTTGTGGATATTTGTTTTTTATTATATTTTAAGTTTTTTTTTCATATATTTTGATGGAGGCGAAAGATCATCCATAAAGCTTTGTTTTAGGTTAAGATTCACGAAGTATCGTGCACCTCCTTTTTAAAGAATATAAAATTTAAAAATGTTTGTCCCGTTTAGTTAGTAGTAAATTCAGTCTGAAAAGACGGTGTGATGTCTATAAAAAAAATTTAAAATTAAAATAAATTAAAAATTTCCAGGTTAAAATATTTTTCATGTCACAGATATTTGAAAAGGATCTCTTAAGTATCCTTTCCACGAAGAAATTGTTTAGATACATTGATTTGCAATAATAATCTCCTTCAGCCATGGCGTGATGTCTATGTACGTTTAAAAAAAAAACAAAAAAAAAAAGTTTCGTTTAAAATTGTCATTTAAAAACAAGGTGCCTGTCACTGTGCATCTTACAAATGTCAGCCTGAAAGTGAGCAAATTGAATTTTAATGTTCAATAGATCATTAAGGCCAGGTTTTTTTTAGTTATTCATTCAAAAATAACAATATAATATTTAAATTTATAAGCTTTGAAAAAAATATTTTCAAATTAGAGGTTAATCAAATAAATCCAAACTTACTTACAAAACTGTTCTTCTCAAAATGCCTCTAAAACTGAAGATATTTTTTAATTCTGTTTCCATAACGTATAGAACTTGTAACCTAGAAACTTTTTTTCCGTTTAATTGTTTTACTTTACTTTTACTTCACTTTTGATATGTTTTCTTGAGAAAAACATGACGCTTAGAGAGTATTTAAATAATCCTATTTATCAATGTTTTAAAAATAATTAACCAATAATAGTTAACTAACTTTTGAAACATTTAAGATATGTGGAGCCGGAGTCGGAGTCGGAGCCAACCATTTCTTGAAAGCTGGAGTCGGAGTCGGAGTCGGAGTCGGCTAGAGTTGGTAGGCCGGAGTCGGAGTCGGAGTCGGAGCCAACCATTTGTTCAAAGCCGGAGCCGGAGCCGGAGCCGGAGCCGGAGCCGGAGTCGGAGTCGGAGTCAGCTAATCTGAGAAAGCCGGAGTCGGAGTCGGAGTCGGAATCGTTTGAAATATGACCCGACTCCGCAGCCCTGGTCAAAATAAACACTAAATATTACACACTGCATGTACAACTTTTGCAAACACAAAAAAAAAGTTGCAACCGACGGGATTCAAACCCAGCACCAACAGTGAGGACTGGCGCCTTAGCCCACTCGGCCATCAGACCGATGAATAGCTGTAAGGATAAATGCATATATGAGCTTGACATTTCGGTTAAGTAGGTTTCCCATACTGATGGACTACATATTTCAGGGTGTAATATTACACAGAATTTCATAAAATAATGCAAAGTTTATTTTACACCCAGGCCTTTTACACGCAGCTGGATTACTACTTTTTTAGCTGTGACAATTATTTACGCCCGCAGTAATACATGTAAATCGGCAAAAATGTCAGAGGTTGGTTTGAGCACAAACTTAAACTTTTTTTAAAATCTGTGTTCAGGACATCAAAATATACATTTTCAACTTTCATCAAAATAATTTTTAAGACATTTGGTTGCATCGTTGCCGAGTTACAGCTATTAGAAGTTAGCATTTTCAAAAAACGGGTGTCACGATATCTCAACACTGCACAGTGGTCCGAAACCGAAATCTAGCGTGACAAAATTGATAGCGGCCACACGTTAAGATTTAGAGCTTTGGTGTCTTGGGAACAAATGATCAGGGTCAATAGGGGCATCTTTTGGTATGGTGGACATTAGGGTGGTTCAAATTTTAGGGTGGTTCAGAATTTTTATTTTGGCGGGATGACGAGATAGCGCTTTGGTGTCTTCAACAAAGTTGTAGGGAACACCATTCTGAGCAACTCTGCTCAAGAACACAAAGCACTATCTTCAAATGGGAAATTTCTAGAGCCATTTTTGTAAAAAAGGTTGAAGCGTTAATGAAAAAACGAGTTTTTTGAATTTGTCAACTCACGCTTATGTCGTAGCGAGATGGTGTCTTCTAGACATTTGTAGAGCTTATTAAATAAAACACACATTTATCTTCCAAGAGAGCGAAAATCGGATCTTCTAAACGAAATGCGACGAAAAAGACGCCATTTTGAAATGTGAATAACTTGAAAAGGTGGTGGAGTTTGACCTCGCTATTAGAAGCATCTGAAAGTACACATTCTAGAGTACATTTGCTGAAAATATCTCGGAGGTCTTTTTTGTTTAACTCACTCAAATTGAGATGAAAATGAGCATTTTAAATGGTTTTTTGCGCATAACTTTTGATAGAATTGACCAAAAATTCGATTTTCAAGAATAAAAATGTTAATTTTGAAAAGCTCTACAATTGTCTAGAAGGGCCCAAAAATGTACAAAATGATCTAGTGGTTGTAAAAGGAGAAACAAGTTTTAGCAGAAATTTTTCAGGAATTAACAAAATAATTAAATTTATTCCTGAAATATTTCTGCTAAAACTTGTTTCTTCTTTTACAACCACTAGATAATTTCGACGTCGTCGTGCTATCATGTCGCACCCGCCATTTCGACGTTCCGAGAAAAACGCGTTTTAATGTTTGACCTTGAATAAACAAAAACTAGAGCACGCTATGTAAAAAATAACAAACACGTTTTGTTTGGTTGACCATTCTGTGCATTGACCCGAAGTTTGGTTGTATTTGGTTGCTGGAGTCCCGAGTTATAATTACAAACGTTTACGGTAGTCTATCTTGTACGTGCGTCAAACGCATCCTGACCGGAAATCCCTTTGGCCAATTGTCACACTTACATCGATTTTCAGGGAGTGACAAGATAGCACGACAAGATTGAAACTACACGCAAAACCGCCAATGCGAATTTTCTGAACGTTGGTATAAAATTTTTGAACGTTTGATGTTCAGAAACGATCATGCGCATTCGATGTTCAAAGCGAGTTGACCATCCGATGTTCAAAAGGATTTTTGGCAACTTGACAGCTCGTTTCAGTGTATGCGTGCAGTCGCAAACAAAATTGTTGAAGTTTGCCCTATTCACCACTGGCGGCGCCACTATAGTTAGCAGCATCTGGGTTAGTTCCACTTTTCGCCACCAGATGGATTTATTCGATATCCCAGGACACAAACCAAAAATCATCAGAGAATATTTATCGAAAGTCAATTTGTCCTGTTAACACAAATTCTAACTTAATCAATCGAAATTACCAAGAAATCACGATCGATTAAGTTTAATGTTTGATTTAACAGGACAAATTGGCTGTTTCGATAAATATTCCTCCCAAAAGAGAAAATTACTTATCAAAAAACATAGCACCTTCTTTTATTAGTTATAATATAATATTATCAATTAACTTTAATTTAATACTAAGTCACACACAACCTTTTAATGGATCTAAGTTGTTTGGTCATCCCTATGACAATAATTAATCACGAGCTTTTTGGCGACAGCAGGATGAGTTTGTGCTTGCAGTCGATCAAGTTTCCGGCGATTTGCGTGTCGGAAAGGTCCTTGAAGTTTGACAGCAATCTTTGCAGATCCGAGCCGGAAATTCTCTCGAGAGCCCTAGCTTTGGTGTTGTCGATCATTCCCCCGAATTGGCGTCGGCTTGCACCACCTGAGGGCGCTGGGAGTTGCTTCTACGGACCAGCAACGTTCGCACACGCAAGTTCTTGTGTTCGTAGTTCGTCTGGCCGGCTCGGTCAGATTTGCAATCGCGGCCTTTGAAGGTCCGACGACGCGATCCGCGGTCAGGAAGGTTGCGTGAGGGGCGATCCGACAGCTGCGCCGCAATTTTTGGTGAAGTGCAGCGGCGATCGTTGCCGGCCAGCACTGAATCTTCTGAGTAGGCTTCAAGAGCGACGCCTGGGTGAAGGACCAACTCGGCGGAAGTCAGGAGACTGTCGACGACAATCGGGCATCGACGTCAGTCAGGCGAGCTTGTATGTCCAGCGCCCCACCATCGAGCTTTTTCTTGAGCCGGTTGATAGCGGGAACGGTTTCGCCAGGCTCGTAAGCATTTGGAGTTGGACTGTTAAGCAGAAAGATGTTGTTTAAAAATATACAGGTTCTATGAAGTCACTCACACTTGTTCTTCGGCGCGTCAATGTTCCGGACCGTGTCCGCTTCGGTTCTTGTGCTTCCGGCTGGCAATGTGTATCAACATAACGTGATCTTCCGGCAGGTTGACCATCATACTCAAGTTTAGAGTCAAGTTGAGCTCGATTCAACAAACTTGCATGGTGTTTGCGGTCATCACATCCGGAACGATGGCGTCGGAGTATTTTTCCTTGATCCTCGATCGAGCCTTGTACTCCGTGGTGGAATCCTCCTAAAAAATAAAAACAACGTCAGAACGATTGAACCCAACACAACCCTCCCAAACACACCTTTCGAGAGAATCGCGCCACTGCTTCCCAATAATCTGTCCAACGTCGACAGCTTCAAATCGCCGCCTCTTGCGTGAGTACTGCTTGTACGGCATCAGCTGTTTCCGGTGGGTTTGGCAGTTTCGATTGCTTGGTCTCCTCCGTGGTCACCGGTATGCCCAAGTTTTGCCATGCGGGTTGCCCGAAAATAGGCTCAAATTGCCACTAGTGCTGCCATCATCTTGGTTGATTGGATGATTAAATTTATTTCACTTGGAAAAAGAGAAAGTCAAAAGTAAAACCAAAACGTTAGTATTGATGTTTTTTACATATTTTTTTTTAGTTTTATTATTTGTTTAAACATTATTAGCATAGAAACCACTCTGTTTAGTTTGAGGATTTTTTGTAAAAAAAAGTAGCACACAAATGTTTTACAAGCAGAATTGTACGATCGGCCTGAACAAGGTTGAATAAAACTTTCAATCTTTTAAATTGTACAATATTTATTGTTGTTATCGAAAACATGCTTCAACGTTTAGCGTTAATTAAAAAAATAATAGTTGTTATGTATATATGAGTATTTAGAGTATTTGGATGAAACTTTGTCCATACATTCTCTATGCCGAAAGAACTCACTTTGCATTATTAGTTTTTCCATACAAATTTTCATACAATTTTGGAGGCTGGGGTATGTAAATGTTTGAAATTTTGTATCTATAGAAAAGTTTTTCCGATAGATTTGGTATCTTCCGTAATGTTAAGTTTTCGGAAAAAATAGATACACGGATTTTTTCCGATTTTTTGTTTAACTTTTTGTTACAAAAAGCTAAATTTCCAAAACACGTATTTAGTTCTGATTTTTTAGATGTTTCAGAGGACTAAAAAAGACATCAGCTGAGCCATATTACGTGATGGTTTGGAAGATATGATATTTTTTGAAAAATCGTGTTTTTTTGAAAATATTGGAAACTTGGACAAAAACATGGTTAAAAATCAGCTTTTTAAGCAAAATTAAATTTGCAATCGAAAAGTGCTCAGTTTTTAGATTTAAATTTCCGATGTCCTTTGGATTTTTTTTTGCCCTGGAAGAAAATTAATTTTTCTAACTGCAATATTTTTTAAGCAACTTTGTAACATTATTCTTTTTTGTTTATTTCATAACTTAGAGGAAAAATCCTGCACAAAAATATATGTGGCTCAAAAGATTCAAAAAAAAGTTATTTAAAAAAGGCATTTTTGAAAGTTTTCAATCTTTTGATTTTTGGGTGTTTTAAAATACCCCTGACTCAAGGCGGTTTAAACAAAACCCAAAAATAAAAAAAATATACATAACCTTTCATGAAAAAACTTTAGAAATGTCTTTCAAAACGGATTTATAAAACATCGTTTTTTGCTAGCTACGTTATTTTTAATTATTACACCATTTCACAGTGAAAAAAAGCCAAATATAATTAACCGTACCGTCATCTGGGGTGAATCGGGACTATAGTCTGAATAGGGACAGAAGGTTTTAGAGAACTTAAAAGCTTGAAATTTGGAAACCGATGCACTGTTTTTGTTAAAAAGTGTATGTTAATCCGGAATCAATAAAAAATCACCCCAATTTCCCAATTTACTCCATGTGTCCCGATTCGCCCCAAAGGAGGGTAAATATTTATTTTAGAGAACTGAAACAATATTCGAATCTAGCAAATGATAAAACCAGCCAATCCTGCTCGTTCTAAAGACGTGAGAAAGAACACACTTCACTTCTTCTTTGGTCCATTAACATTGTTTTGCTTGAAATAATACTGGTACTGCTTAAAAGTCCTCTTTGCGTCAAAATTAAACAGTCACAAACGGGAAGAAAAATCACTTTTTGTAAACATTTTTTTAGTTGTTTGCCTATGTTTACGTTTAAGTAAACATTCGAATATATTCTTCACGTCAGTTTCACTCATCCTTAATAAAAGCAGTCAACTTATTTAATTGAGTTTTTTTTCTAAACAGATTTTAACGCAGGGTCAGAAATTTCATGCCTTCAAACCTTCCAACTTTCGCGCACAAAACTTACCTCATTTAGAAAATTGTTTTCATCCCGGTAGTCGGGGTTCAGGATCCACTTTGACCTCGCACGGGAACCACTTTTTGACACTCACGATCGTGCGGCGAGCACGGAATCACCGGCGGAAACTTTCCCGGTCCGACTACCGTTGATACGCGAAAATAAAGCTGGCAAACCGGGCACAGCCTACTGCGATTAAAGCGAAACGTCAAACTGGCAACGAAGAAGGGCCGGCTATTTCAAAGAGGACGAAGAAGAAATTTTTCGCTTGACAGTACGGTGTGCGCAAATATCACGCATACTAGAACATGAACAAAATCGTGTGATTCAGAATGCGTTTGTGTTGGTGATTTTGGAAATCCTTTGAACATCCGATGGTCATAAATTTGAACATCGGATGGGTTAGGGCGATTGAGCATTCAATGGTCACCGGAATTTCTTTGCGTGTACTTTCATATGTAAAGTGACAAAAATGCACGGAGTTTTTTCGGTTTTTGTTGAATATCTCAGGATTGAAATCGAATTTTGGGGATCTGTGAAGGTCAAAAGGTGAGGCATTGTGAGCTGCACAAAATGGCGTTCTTAACTCAATTTGGCCCAAAATGCACGTACGACAAGTTAGCACGATGGCGACGATTTTGTACATTTTTGGGCCTTTCTAGACAATTGTAGAAGTAAAATGTCGGTCCCGGCCTTGGTTGTTAGGCCGTTAAGTCATTCCAGGTGTAGGAGTCGTCTCCATGCCATAAGTACAAACAACACACCAAACCAAGCCTACTCCGGTGGAATCGCTGGCGGCGGTTGGACTCGCAATCCGAAGGTCGTCAGTTCAAACACTGGGGTGGAAGGTTCCTTGGAGTAGAAAGAGGTTTGGGTGCTCTCCCCATTCAAGCCTTCGGACTCCTAGGTTCGAGCAGAAACTTGCAATAGAGACCACAAAAGACCCGGGGGTGGTTTGATTTTTTTTTATGATATCTTGAGATGAGATGGACAAAATCGGCTGAAATTTCGGGTGAAGACTCTCAAGACATATCCCGTGTGCATGACGAAGCCCGATTTTGAAATTTAGTTTAAAAAAACAAAAAAAATCAAAAGCTGAAGATTTTTTATATGATAAACATAAAAAATATTTTTATCTTTTTTAAAAACAAACTACTTGAAAATCGGCCTTCGTCATGCACACAGAACCAGTTTAACGAGTCTTCACCATGTATGTAACCCCTTAATTGAAATATCTGAGATCCGGACCCTAAAAAGTGTATAATTAACATTTAAGTGCTCATAACTATTGTTAGGGTTATCAAATCTTCGATGTTTTACGCTCATTGGAAAGGTCTTTTAAATAACTTTCTAAAATGTAATAACAGGTATTCTTAAAAACAAAAACCCCCTTTTTACAATCTTCCGGACTTTTGCCAAAAACGTTTTTTAGCATCTATTCGAATCGATACGTACACGGAATCGGTTGTTGCGTTTGAAACGGAATACGTAAACGATTCGAATTGAATTCCGTTTCAGAATTCCGATAGAGTTAATTGGGTTACCTTGTCCAGAACCGAGGGCCAAACATTTCGAAAAAAAAAATATGACCTTATCTCGTCTTTAAACCGGAAGGATTCTTTCCTTCTGAACCACCATTTCAGAGCCTCATTGAAAATGGCAAGTGAGCTTTTTTTCTTCAAAGTAGCGTGCAAAACGGCTAGATGGATCAAAGTTGTTCTTAACCGACAGTTTGACACCAGCAAAAAATGAAAACATCATAAAAATAGGCATGCAACATATTATTGTATTTTTTTTTTGTCAAAAAGATGATTACCTAGGTACTAGTAAAGTGCCACCAAATGCGCTTCTTGCCCACTGCTTGCCAGTGCCCAAGTGGCTGGGTTACACCTCGTTAGTCATACTCTCTTTTGCACTTGTGTTGTATTTAGTTTGGTATTGGTGGCGCCCAAGGGCCTTTGAGTATTCGCCAATTATGAGGATAAGGTTTCAATATAAGTCTAATATAAATTTTGTTCCAAAAACAATCTTTGGTTCAACAATCATTTAAAAACAAAAAAATAAAAAAATGGCAATAAGTCCCAAAATTGCACCACTCACCCTAGCGTATTCTCGCGTGCTGCGTCTCAAAAGAACGCAGGACCAGCAGCAGTCGCGTGGCTGCCTCCGACAATGCAGTATCTGGTGGGAAAATCGAAACAGCACCGATTTCATCTCTGAAAATGGAGCAAAACTTCAAGTGTCCGCTCTGTACGGCCTGTTTCGAAAAACAGGACGAGCTCAAAGAACATTTGGGTGAAAATCACATGGAAAGCGATGTCGTGCTGGAGTTTGCTGCGGAACATCCGGACAAGCCCGATTCCGTGGGCCTGGTGGGGCCCTCACCCATTCCGGTGATCATCCGAACGGAACCGGTAAGCCTAATCAGCTGATTTATTAGGATTGGGTTTTTTATTAATCGATTGACGCCCTTTTTAGACGCCCACATCGGAGTTCCCAGCGGAACGGAACAACGGCTGGAACTGCGGATGTTTGCCGTGTTGTTCCGATGGAGGACGCTCAGCACCTGTGTTCGCACCGGAAGGGTGTCGAGAGTGCTGGCGTGATTGTTGGCAGTGTTGCAATATTTGCGATGACTGCGAGTGTGTTATTATGTGATAACGGCAGGGCTTGCAGAAGAGTTTGTTACATTTTACGCTTATGAATCTAGTATAAATTTTTGTAGAATAATTAAATTTGAATCCACGTTTTTTCATAGATTTAAGATCATTTTGTACGATAGCTAGACATCAAAGAGCAATATTTCAATTAAATAAGCTTTGCAACAGCTAAAACGATAAAAAGTGAAATATTTTTCATTGATTCCGAACCAGTACCGAAGATTCCTCCTACACAAAACTGTGAAAACTTGCGGTGATATGGATACTACACTCAAGTGAAAAGATAAAGGTTTTACGTTTTTTTCTGACGCACTGTTTGTAAAGGTTGAGAGCATTTTTATCGGCTTTTTAAGAAAGCTTTAGGTGTGTTCTTACCAAATAGAATGCCGTTACAACACTCTACATTTTGAAAGACAATTTGTTTTTCTTCGGAATTCTCGTCACTTTTTCAGTGGATCGTAATGTAAGGCGCCTCCATATATATTATAACACAGTCCAACAAGATTTTGTCTCTGAGACGAGTCATCTCTAAGTCATACTTAAGCATAAAATAGATTTTATTTTGAAAAAAAATCATCGAAAATTCAATTTTTACTCCAAAACCTGACCTTTTTGAAAAAATCTAATGATGGGAATGGATTCAGCAGACAAAAATGCATTAAAAATGATCAATTAGACTGACGAGACATCGACATTTAGTCATCTCTGAGTCATACTTTAGCATAAAATAGATTTTATTTTGAAAAAATCATCGAAAATTCAATTTTTACTCAAAAAGCTGACCTTTTTGAAAAAAATCCAATGATGGGAATGGTTTCAGCAGACAAAATTACATGAAATATGATCAATTAGATTACCGAGACAAACTTATTCAACGTTCTGCAAAGCATTTTTGATTTTTATTATTGAAATCCCAGCATAAATTGACTTGCATGCAAGTTGGAAAAACTTGAATGAGAACCAACTGAAAATATAATTTTAAAATGGCTATAAATATGCGTAGAAACAATCAAATTTTAAAAACCAGGGGTGTTTCAGAAAGGGGAAAACGTGAACTATAAGATACATGTATTGGTTTAGTTGTTTATTCAATAGTTCTTTTGTAATCGACAAAGTAGCTAATTTTGGCCTAAACTAACATTTCAAACGGATGTATCTCAAAATTGGGACCATTTGGAGCAATTCTGGAATTTTTAAATTGTTATGTTTTTTGAATTAATAAAGTTTATACATATTTGTTGATTTTTGAATTCCAAATTTTCATATTTTTTCAATTTGAAATTTATTTTATTTTCTTAAATTTTGAATTGATGGATTTAGATTTTTTTAATCCTAATATAATTTTTCACATTTTTTTAAATTTTTGAATTGATAGATATTTAATTTTTTGATTTACTTTTAAACATATATTAAATTATATTTTTAAATTTTTGGATTTATTAATCTGTATTAAATTTTTAAAATGTCCTATCTGCATTGGAAACCCACAACTCATAGATTATTTTGGAAATTAATTCTTGAATGGTTCCTGATTTTTGCATTTTCGATTTTTTATTTGCTTACCTATTTGAAGTTTTAATTTTTTTCATGGATTTATCATATAAATTTTTTAATTTTTTAATTGCTGGACTTTTTTATGTTTTAATCTACCTACTTTTTTTTATTGAATTATTTTGTTTTAGATTTTTAAACTATTTAATTTAAGAACATTTGTTTTATTTTTTATCATTTTTGTTTATATGATTTATACATTTTAGAGTTTTAGAATTTTTTATATCTTCTGATTTTTTCTTCTTAAGTTTTTTTTAATTGTATCTGTATTTTTTTGAATTTTTCGGAAATTTTAAATTTTAAATTTATTAGATTTTTTACTCTTGGATTTTCTTAATATTTGAATTTGTGTATTTAAAAAATGTTCATTTTTTGTTTTTGAGTTCAAAAATGTTTTCAAGACTTAGAATTTAAAATTTAAAATTTTTAATGTTTTTAATTGATAGATTTTTGAATGATTTAGAAATTTTATTTATTTTTTATTTATTTATGAACTGTTCAACTTTTTACTTTTAGAATTTAAATAAAACATTGTTATTTGAATTTTTATTTTTATTTTGTGTTTTTTTTGAGTTTTTGAATTTCTGATTCTTTTTAGAAAAAAATATGTCTTCGCGGCCGTTAATAATTAGAGTACCGCAGAAAAACGGCTGTATTACAGCCACAGTTAAAAATTTTCGGCTGTCGTCCAAAAGTTACATTGAATTTTCTGCTGATTTTTGGAAAATATTCAAAACAAACCAAGTTGACAGCCAATTCAACGCAGAATTTCAGTTCAACTTGCTGATTTTTACATCGCGGTAGTTTGGCGGCTGTATCCTTCCGTCGGTCACAACGAAGGAGAAATTTGATATTATCTCGCAATAAGCAATGTTTTGAATTTTTTTGTAAATGTTTGAAATTTTCAGAAAGCCTTGATTTTTTAATTGATTAGATTTGTTATTCTTAGATTTTCTAAATCTTTGAATTTGTGGATTTTAAAACTTATTTTTTAATTCCTATTATTATTTTTTTTATTCTTTGTTTTAAATTTTTTTAGTTCATTGTTTTTAATTTTATTTTTGCCTAAATCATGAAAAAATGGGTTTGTTTTTGAATTTTAAATGTTTACAAGTATTTTCAATTTTTTAAATTGATTGATTTTTGAATGCTCTAGTTCATTTAAACTGTTTTAGAATTTTTAAAATAAAATAAATATTTTTTAGTTTTTTTGTAATTCTTGATTTTTAAATTTTGATTTTAGCCTTAGATTTTCTTAATCTTTGAATTGGTGGATTTTGAAACTATTTTTTTAATTCTCAATATTATTCTTTACATTATTTGATTTTTTTTAAATTATTGTCTTCAAATTTTTTTTTTATTTATAAATATTACAATTTAAGAATTTATTTTTTAAAGTTTAATCTTTTTATGAAATCATTGGGAAAAATCCCTTGTCAAGACACAGATTTTCACATTTTTTTTACATTTCAAGATTAACTTTTTTCAATTGACTCTTTAATTCACTTTTTTTATCTGAACAACCTGCGTATAACCCTACAGATACTAAGCAATCTACAAATCGTGAAAATGCATTTTTTCTAATTTGCTTAAATTGGACAAGTTTACAATGTTATTAAATGTATTAGAATTATAGTAATGTCATTCTTCTTGGATAAAATTTCTGGCATTAATATAAAAAGTTTCATTGATTTAATGCATGCAAAAAATTAAACTTTGTATAAATATTTTGTGATAAATTCAATGAAACAAATATTTTTACCACTGAGTGTTTATTTTTACTGCAGTCAGCAACACATTCCTCATCATTATTATTGCGTTGTATTGGTTTTGCGTGTCACGCTTCTGCCGGTACGTTAAAGCTCACTAGCAATTCAGTAGTGTACAACCCACCGAGTGGTACACATCTGAACTTAGGTTTTCTTTTGTTTTGTTGTTACTCGTTTTTTGTTTTTCGTTTTTTTTGTTAGTGAATTTATAATTTATCAGAAATGTATGAGAACTATAAATGTCCACTTTGTGGAGAACGCTTCGAATCTGAGGAAATTATTAAAAATCACTTGAAAAGCTGCTTTGATTCGTCTTCGAATTTGAACCAAACCTCAAATGATCCCGCAGCGAACGGGGTAATCACTTCTCAACCGGTAAAACCATGACATTAGTCACACCTAGCAAGTTAGGGTAACTTTCAACTTCCTTCTAGATCGCTGCCAATGCAACTAGTTTTGCGCAACAATCCGTACCATCTAGAAATGCACCCGATGAATATGTCGGTTGTTGTTACGGCTGTTGCAGCGATGAAGATGGTGATGCGTACACTAGTGACCACCAGCGGGGAATAACATCAACAACATCTTCATCGGACCACGCGGAGCCGCTTGGGGGTGGTGGAGGTTGGTTTAGTAGTAGTGGTGACAATGGAGGCGCCATCGATAACGACTGCAACTGGGGTTCGGGAGGTGGAGGAGGAGGTGGCGATTCTGGAGGAGGCGGTTGTGGGGGTGATTCCGGAGGTGGAGATTGTAGTGGAGGGGGATCTAGTTCCTGTGATTGATAGACAGGTTTGTTAATAAGAAAAATGTATAAGTGTTATTCAGTGAGTTATTTTTTAACCACATCTACAGTATTTACAATCATTTAAATTTTGAATAAAATGATATTTTTTTTTTTAAATTATAACAATATCATGAAGACGCATAATATGCTACCTCTAATATTCATAGTCCTCAAGCTTGCGATGTTTTTCCGTGCTCTTGCAACATTTCATGCGCAACGTTTCAACGCAAAAAGCTCAACCTCCATGTTCGAAAGCTGCTCCAGTTCAACCACCCCGAGAAGCTTTTCCACCCCTAGTTCACCGGCTGGCCACATCAGCGCAACATAGCCAAGTCTTGACATCAATTTATGCTCGACATTCGCGACTGGGTCCACTTTTTCGCACAGCATCCTTCGCTTCAATCACACTCACATCTGCGTTCGAACGTGCATTCTCGACTCAAGTTTTGTCTACCTGCAGGCGTAATAAAAAGGTTAACATTTTTCTAAATATTTAGCTGCCAGTGGTGTTGATGGTAGAAAATGGTGCTTTCCACCGCAGCTTAAAAAAGGTGAGTTCAAGTCGTGCGGGGGAGTGCGTGACACACGTGCGTGCTTATCCTCCTCAGACTGTGCGTGTGTGTCTGTGTTTGACAAGCTTGTTATTTGCAGTTCAGATTTACGCCCATTCGTTGTGACCCAGCTGATTCGATGAAGTGTTGGTGGTGGGGCTGGTGCTGCTGCTGCTTTTGCTGAAACCGGAAGGAAAAAGTTTTAGCGTGATGTTATCTCGTCGCATCCTGGCAGCAGCAGGACGACGCTATTAATAGAAGGTCCACTATTGGAGAAGTTTCGCGGCCAGAAATCACCATCACCATCGAGCCGGATTTCCTCCCCCTCCATCGACAATGGACTTTAAATGTCCGCTCTGTGATGTGCCGATGCCCTCGATGGAGAAGCTGAAGCAGCACATCAAAAACACCCACAGTGCGTACTTTTGCGACACCTATCTGTTTCCGCCGGAGATGCTCTTTCCCGGGGCGCCCTCGACGGTCGCGACCAACAACCTGGAGGGGGTGATTACGAGCGAGCCGGTGAGTGATGTGGGATGGTGTTTTACGAAAAACACTTTTTTGTTGTTGTTTTTACTAAATCATGGATCTTGGATTATTTTTTTTATTAGAAAACTATTTTTATTATTCCTACTAGTAATTTTTCATGTAATAGATTATTCTTGATAAAAAAATGTAAATTCATAAAAAAATCGATATTTTTACACTCAAACCCCGATGGTTTTACACCAACTGTTGTCAAACGAACGGGGTCACGTTTTAGTTTGACACACCTTTTACACGGAGTTCACACACACTACCAAACGTTTGTTTTGATAGTGTGCGTGAGCGCCGTGTAAAAAGTGACAGTTCGCCACTTTTCAGTTTGACTTTGACCAACCAACGGGGTACAAACTAAAAAAGTGTCAAACGAAAAAGTGACCAACCACCGGGGGTTGAGTGTATTTGACATTTGATCATGAAAAAGTTAGTTAAGAAAATAAATGATTCTTATTTATTTTTTTAAGATGAATTAAAAGATGGCTTTGGTACCAAAATCAAATTTGCTAACGAACATGATTTATCAATATTTTAGGTGAAAAGTACCGTTTTTTTAAGTTTTAGGCATGTTGAATTTTTTTTAAATATGTTCCATTTTTTGAAATTTTTAAAAAATGTGAAGGCAAAACATATTTTCGAAACCCCTGAAAAATTTAGTATAATTTCATCAACGAATTTGCTGGTTGCTGAGAAAGAACTTTTTTTTGGACCACAAATCGGAAAAAGACGTAACACTGTATAAAAAATATGTTCATGAATCCATCGATATTTTGCAACTTTTTCACAGTACCAAATCTGTAACAAAGTGTGAAGCATTATGTGATACCCTCAAAACCAACTCAAAACCTTGAAATATAAATAAACAGGATTGAAAATTAAATTTGTAAGCCAAAATTTCGGGTTTCCGTCAAATGTCCCTTTATTGGACCTAGCACCTATATTGGACCCAAGCGGTAGCATTATATTGGTTTAATCGATTTAAAAAAAAACTATTCTTCGTGATTGTTCGACTGAACATTTGAACATTCCTAAAACCCCTCTCAACATTTAAGAACACTAACCTAATCAAAATTATTATATTTGATTAGATTTCCGAGCAAAATCGAAAACGCGTTTCAATTTTTCATTTCATTTTCACTTTCCGGAATTGGGTCATAATAGAACATTCCGGAATAATGGGAGCTTTGCACAGTAGGTCCAAAATAGGGTCATCTACACTTTTTTTTTATAAATTTAATAAAAGAAATCTGAAAATTTAACCTAAAAATAGTTTAAATTAGAAATTAGTGCCTTTTATATAAACTTATCAAAATCTGGATTGCCCATTCAATTTTACACCCAAAAATGATTTTTACAATTGGGTAATTCTCCGCCAACTCACACAGCAGTTGCCCCGACCCCTCTTCGATTTGCGTGAAACTTTGTCCTATGGGGTAACTTTTGTCCCTGATCATGAATCCGAGGTCCGTTTTTTGATATCTCGTGACGGAGGGGCGGTACGACCCCTTCCATTTTTGAACATGCGAAAAAAGAGGTGTTTTTCAATAATTTGCAGCCTGAAACGGTGATGAGATAGAAATTTGGTGTCAAAGGGACTTTTATGTAAAATTAGACGCCCGATTTGATGGCGTACTCAGAATTCCGAAAAAACGTATTTTTCATCGAAAAAAAAACACTAAAAAAGTTTTAAAAATTCTCCCATTTTTCGTTACTCGACCGTAAAAAAAATTGGAACATGTTATTTTATGGGAAATTTAATGTACTTTTCGAATCTACATTGACCCAGAAGGGTCATTTTTTCATTTAGAACAAAATTTTTCATTTTAAAATTTCGTGTTTTTTCTAACTTTGCAGGGTTATTTTTTAGAGTGTAACAATGTTGTACAAAGTTGTAGAGCAGACAATTACAAAAACATTGATATATAGACATAAGGGGTTTGCTTATAAACATCACGATTTATCGCGATTTTACGAAAAAAAGTTTTGAAAAAGTTGGTCGTCATCGATCATGGCCGTTCATAGTCACCCGCGACAGACACGGACGACGAAACGAGGAAAAACGCAAAAAGTAACTTTTTCAAAACTTTTTTTTCGTAAAATCGCGATAACTCGTGATGTTTATAAGCAAACCCCTTATGTCTATATATCAAAATTTTGGTAATTGTCTGCTCTACAACTTTGTAGAACATTGTTACACTCTAAAAAATAACCCTGCAAAGATAGAAAAAACACGAAATTTTAAAATGAAAAATTTTGTTCTAAATGAAAAAATGACCCTTCTGGGTCAATGTAGATTCGAAAAGAAGATTAAATTTCCCATAAAATAACATGTTCCAAATTTTTTTACAGTCGAGTAACGAAAAATGGGAGAATTTTTAAAACTTTTTTAGTGTTTTTTTCGATGAAAAATACGTTTTTTCGGAATTCTGAGTACGCCATCAAATCGGGCGTCTAATTTTACATAAAAGTCCCTTTGACACCAAATTTATATCTCATCACCGTTTCAGGCTGCAAATGATTGAAAAACATCGGCCCATTAGTTTGCTTTCATCTATTAGTAAATTATTCGAAAGAATAATTCTTAATAGAATGATGACGCACATTAATGAAAATTCAATTTTCGCTGATGAGCAGTTTGGATTCCGCCTTGGGCATTCAACTACTCATCAGTTGTTGAGAGTTTCAAATTTAATTCGAAGCAACAAATCTGAGGGCTATTCTACTGGCGCTGCTCTTCTAGACATAGAAAAAGCATTTGACAGTGTTTGGCATAAAGGTTTGATTGCGAAATTGAAAAGGTTTAATTTTCCGATTTATATCGTGAAAATTATTCAAAATTATTTGACGGATCGTACTCTGCAGGTATGTTATCAGAATAGCAAATCTGATCAACTACCTGTACGTGCTGGCGTCCCTCAAGGAAGCATTTTGGGTCCAATTTTATACAATATTTTTACTTCTGACTTGCCTGATTTGCCCCCAGGATGTCAGAAATCACTTTTTGCTGATGACACAAGCATCTCCGCCAAAGGCAGAAGCCTTCGTGTCATCACAAGAAGATTACAAAAAAGCTTGGATATTTTCAATTCTTATTTGAAAGAATGGAAAATTACTCCAAATGCTGCAAAACTCAACTTATTATTTTCCCTCACAAACCAAGGGCTAATTTTCTTAAACCAAAAGTCATCACATTATAAAGATGAATAAGGTAAATTTAAAGTGGGAGGATCAAGTGAAATATCTTGGACTTGGTTTTGACAAAACCTTACTTACAAGGATCACATTGAAAGTATCCAGGTTAAATGTAACAAATATATTAAATGTTTGTATCCACTTATAAACAGGAATTCTAGACTTTGTCTCAAGAATAAACTGTTAATTTATAAACAAATTTTCAGACCTGCCATGCTTTATGCTGTGCCGATCTGGACAAGCTGTTGCTTAACCAGGAAGAAAAAACTTCAGAGGATTCAGAACAAAATTCTGAAAATGATTTTGAAACTTCCTCCCTGGTTCAGCACCAGTGAACTTCATCAATTAGCCGAAGTTGACACTTTGGATGTTATGTCCAATAAGATAATTGATGCATTTCGACAAAAATCATTGCAGTCTTCAGCTGCATTGATCCGCTCTTTATATAGTTTATAAGTTAGTTTTAAGGTATCCCTTTTCCCTTTTGTACATGTAGGACCTCCTACATTTGAAATCACTGAATAGCGAAAGCTACAATATTTCATGAATAAATGAAAGTTGCTAGTATTTAAAATTGAGGTGAAAAGTCATCGTTTGTGATTGGACACTTAATAATATTTTAACTGAATGAATGTACATGGAAAAGAAATTTGAATAAATATAAATTAAAAAAAAAATTGAAAAACACCTCTTTTTTCGCATGTTCAAAAATGGAAGGGGTCGTACCGCCCCTCCGTCACGAGATATCAAAAAACGGACCTCGGATTCGTGATCAGGGACAAAAGTTACCCCTTAGGACAAAATTTCACGCAAATCGAAGAGGGGTCGGGGCAACTTTTCCCGATTTCGTGTGAGTTGGTAGAGAATTACCCAATTGCTTTTCGAAAACTTTAAAAATTTCTATTTTTTTCAAATATTCTTAACTTGGAAAAACTAAAAATAACTATCCGCCATGTACTATAGAACAAAAGTTGCCACTTTCAAAAACCTTTCAAAAATGATAAAAAAATAGGGCGGTAAGTTTTGTCAAAATCGAGTTCCTGTGATTTTTTTCCTGAAATGTACTCATCATAACCTACAACGTGCATCTGCAATGCATCTTTTTGCCTTCCTCACCTTACTGAGGAAAGGCTATAAAATCACTCGAAAAATGAACTTCTTAATTCGACCTCGTAGACCTACCTTCACGTATACCTATCGACTCAGAATCAAATTCTGAGCAAATGTCTGTGCGTGTGTATGGCTGTGTATGTCGATTATCTCCGGACTGGCTGAACCGATTTGGGCCGTTCTGGTCTCATTCGATCCGTTTTAGGGTCCCACAAGACCTATATTAACTATTATGAAGTTTTGTTAAGTATTTCTAAAGTTATGCTAAAAAAACGATTCTGGCTAAAGTTTGAAAGATTGTAAAAAGGGTGGTTTTTGTAAGAAAACCCGTCTGATCATACATTTTTAAAAAGGTATTTGAAAGACCTTTCTAATGAGTCCAAAACATTGAAGATCTGATAACCCTATCAAAAGTTATGAGCACTTTAGTGTCATTTGTACACATTTTAGAGGCCGGATCTCAAATATGTTGATGAAAAAGTTGTCCGGATTTATCATGCGACCCATCGTTGGATAGGTAATCAAAAGACCTTTCCAACAAGCCCAAAAGATTGAAGATCTGAGAACCCTATCAAAAGTTATGAGCACCTTAGTGTCGTTTGTACACATTTCAGAGGCCGGATCTCAAATATTTTGATGAAAAAGTTGTTCGGATCTATCCGGAGATCTGGATCCCGGGATTTTGTTGATTTGAAACTCCCGGAAAAATGAACAGATTTATTTTTTTACTGCCTTAAGGTTTAAAAAACTTTAAAGTAATATAACTATTGAACGTGAACAATTTTCATGAAACAGCCTCAGTAGGTGTTGTTCTAATATTACGTCCAATGATTTTTGGGATTCTAGACCCCATACTCCATGTAGATATGTTGTAAGAAGTAAAATTTAGATAAAATTTGTAGGTTTGACATTCTTACTACAGAAACAAATATGTACATAATTGTGAGGAAAGCACCAACCACCATCGGTGGATTAATTAAATCTAGTGAGACAAGATTCAATTACTTTAATTGCTTTTATTAGTAAATAAACAGTTCACAATTACGTATTTATTATAGCATAATAGAGTTCCTTTCAACTATGATTTGTACCATAGTTCATTTTGATGTAATTGGATATTCTAACAGAGGATTTGGCAATAGAAGAAAAAATTACAATAAGAAAACCTTAGAGATTTGCTAAGGAAATTGATACAATTAGAAAAGATTGAAACGAATAAACAGTTTGTTTAGTCTTTTGACGTCGAAAATCTTCGCTGCTCATCCGTTGTAGATGTACTTCATCAATAGCTCACCTAGAGCTTGGAATTGTACTGCTTTGTACCGGCAGTGCACTGATAACCTAACTCAATCCCAAAATTCCAGACCTTTCAGCTGTCCACGCCGGAGGTGACCATCGAGCAGGCCGAGGAACCGTGCTGCGTGTGCTGCGAGTACGAGGGCGCGGACGGCGATCCGACGGATTGCGGGATGTGCGACTGCAACTGCGAGGACGATGCCGGGGGTGAGTGCGACGATTGTATGGTGATGTAATTTAGGGTAAACTCAAATCGATGTGACACACATAGTATTTTTTATAAAAGTGCCTATACTTCTGCAAACAAAAAAAAAAACAAAAGGTCAAACCACACACTCATTAAAATTCACACACAAACACACTCACGCAATCATAGAATCGAGCTCAACAGATTTTTGTACTTTAGCAAAACAAACACATTGCGTAACGAACAGCAATCAGACACACTTCCACGGCGATCAGGTCAAGCAAATTGAATTTAGAGCGAAAACTCGTTTTTTTTGTAAACACCACCGATAGTTTTAAAAAGAGCAAATCTGGCCACTTTACTGCTGTTGGCGCACACACACACACTCTAAGTCTAAAACCGGCGTCAATTTCGTTTTGTCAAATCATCCTCATCCCCAGAGCATCCCCATTATCCATGGTTTAGGACAATGTGTTTTATGGCGTCAAAACAAAGTAGCTACGATTTTAGTAGGTTTAGCAAAAAGTCTGAAAAGGAAACACTGTTACGTTTAGAAAATGAGGACGCAAATCTTCCCGACGCCGAAGCTCTTTAACGAGAAAGACGACGAGGACGAGAAGGGACACGATATGTCATCCGCCATTTATTCCGCCTGCTCGCACACTTGTCCTTCCGGTAGGGATAATATGTATCGTATACAGAAGATATCTACAGCAGAAATAATATAGGATAATAATATGAACGTCTAGCAGGGCAGAGACAAAATAGGAATATTCTACTAGACGAAGGTACACCTTTGTTAGTTGTTTAGTGTGAATGTTAGTGAACAGCAAAAAAAAAAACCCACGAAAAAACAATTCTATCTAAGTTGCCGTAGATTATGCCCTTGTCTGTGACTGTTAGATGTGTGTAATCGAAAAAAAATGGGAATGCGTGTGACGGGAACGTTGAGCTGGTTGACGAGGGATAGACAGGGGCTCGCTTGGCTTTTGGTGGGATTCGGAAAATGTGTTCCTGGAACAGTATGGTTCGACTTTTTGATTGAAGGTACTTTGCTACTCTATATATTGTTGTTTGAAACTTGTTTCAACTTTTAAAAACTGGGGCTATGATAGGATGGTGTTTAAATATGCGAGCTCGGTCGCTTTTGCGGTGGCTCAAGTTTTTGAAAATTTAGTGACTCTAACCCTCCAAAAAGAACCGAGTTCTCCATCTTCTACGATTTAGAAAGTGAGCTCTTTCTTTTGACAACATAGCAATATGTTTTTTTTTTGTATTTCTCAATCCGGCTGAAATTTTGCGTCATAAGTTTGTCCATATAATTTTCCCTACAAATTTGGCAGCTCTCCATACAAAAATTATTTATGAGCAATTCTCTACCAAAACCGGAAATGGATTTTATTTGTATTTTTTTATTTGGCTCAAACTTTGTGGGGGCCTTCCCTATGACCAAATCAGCTATTTTGTGTCAATGGTTCACCCATACAAGTCTCCTTACAATTTTGGCAGCTGTCCATTGTCCATACAAAAATGGTACGTTCATATTCAAACAGCTGTAACTTTTGAGTGAATTTTCTGATCACCAATGTCTTTGGCAAAGTTTTAAGTATTGTTGAGGACTATTGAGAAAAAATAGGTACACGGAAAAAAAATTGCAGATTTTTTAATCAACAATTGTTTCACAAAAACTCAATTTCCCTAAATACGTATTTTTTGATTTTCGAGATTTTTTGATATGTTTTAGGGGACAAAAATCCGCAACTTTTGAGCCATAGAGAAACATGGTCAATAAATCTTCCGCTGAGTTATGACTTTTTGAAAAAATAGTTATTTTTGGAAAAAAAAATCGAAATTTCATGCAAAAACAAATTTGTCGTGATTTTTTTTTATGTAAAATTGAATTTCCAATCGAAAAGTACTTTACAGATTTTTTGATAAAGGGCTCTGTTTTCAAGATATAGCCACCGAAAGTTTGATTTTAGCGAAATACAATTTCTGACAATTTCTAAAATTTTTTTTTGAATGGTTCAGAAAATTAGTAAACCACGGTAATTCAAGATTCAAGAAGAGGTATATGGGGCAAAATGGGCCCTTGTCGTCGTTTGGCGTTTATGGGAACGTCACCAATCAATTCCTCGTGATTTTCTACAAATAATACCTCTGCATGGCAATATCTCAGCAACGGTTGTATCAACAAAAATTTCAAAAAGCAAAATATAGAGAATCTTCTCAGTTTGCCAAAAATATTTTTTTTCAAAAGTGGACACCAATTTTAACAAAAAAAGAACTGCGACTATTTTCAAAAAGTTACCTAAAAATTGCCAGAACTTGAAAACGAGACACTTTATCAAAATTTCATTGAAGAACTTTTTGAATTTTACATTGAAAAATGAAGTAGAGAAATTTTTGCGACCAATATTAATTTTTTTTTAAAACATTCTTATTAATTCTAAAAATACTCGGTCCAAGATTTTTTGCCCGTTCTGGAATTTTTTGAACAGTTGGCATTTGAAGTCCCCTAAAACAAATCAGAAATTAAAAAAAATGTGAGTTTTTTCTACAAATCGAGTTTTAGTGATAAAAAGTGAAATTAAAAATCACCAAAGTTTATTTTACCAAGTATCATTTTTTTCAGTGTAGTGTACCTACAACTTTGCCGAAGACACCAAATCGATCAAAAAGTTCCTTAAAAAATACAGATTCTTTAATTTTCATGTATTATTTTTGTATTGACAGCTTCCAAATTCGTATGGGAAATTATATGGACAAACTAATGATGCAAAATGGCTTCTTTGGGCATACCGAAGGCACCAACAAAATTTCAGTCGGATTACAAAAATTAAAATTGCAAAGAATAGACCGGTTTCGTAGAGAATTGCCCACATGATATTTAGTGCGACAATTTTAGTACAATTCAAATCTGCAATAACTTGGTGCGACATTTTTTCGCTTAGAACATTTTTTTCATATTTCATTTTTTCAACATCCCAGGGTTATTTTAAGAATAGAAGAATTTTCTACGATCGACCTAGAAGCAACGCTTCCGCCTTGTAAGCAGTAGATCCGGGTTCAAATCCCGGCACAACTAGTGATCGTTTCCCTTTCTGGATTCGATTGCTTAGTAAAGGGAAAGTAGTAGGGAAAGTCCAGATATCTATATGTAATCGAGGAATTTGACTTTGAGTATTTTCATATTGTTAAATCTGGCAACATTGGTAGATTAGTCTTTTTAGTTTTCTTATTATAAAATTGAACTTATGATTTGTTTCCATTCAGACTTAAGAGATAACCCATTCGGCTTCATCTAAGTATTTTTGAAACATTCTTATTGTCCTTGTTTTTGGGACCCCAAAGTTCATGCTTCTCGTCGAATTGGGTGTAAGTTAAAGAAGTAATTCTCATTTTTGTATATTGTATTGCCAAAATCAAAACGTCAAGCGAGCCCATACGAACCAGGAACGATACATAAATTAGCATTAATACCCACGTAAAGGTAGCAAAGAAACTTAGAAGACTCGTATAGTGTTAGTGCAAAACAAAAAGTTAGACCCACAGAAACAAATGAAATGTGTACATTATATTTAATGTTCTAGTCAGGTTCGAGTCGATGAACTGAGAGTAATACACGAGATCGTATACACCCCACCAAAAATGTTTAAAGTATATTTATGAAACAATGAACATGTAGTACGTGTGCGTAGAATTGCGAAATTAATAAAAAGTCTCGAAGTGCAGAGGACGAAACCAGCGTTGAAAACGTCAAGAGGAATGTTGTTGTTTAGGTCGTTATTTTGTGCAATGTAGGGACAAAGTGTATAGAAAGTGTAGGTATGTTAAGAAATGTTTACTTCTAGCTCATATTTTCAAATCAAACTGTGACGATTATAACAAGTTCGGTTCGTTTTACAAAGGCACTGTTAACAGCAGAGTTGCTCAACTTTTCGCAGAAATGTATATTTATAGTTTACCGCGGTACTTTAAAAACTCGAACTCCCACAGGGCGGTGATTGTGTTGAGCAATATTTACCCCGAAAGTATTTTTTGGAGAACAAGCACAACACGTGTCTGTGTGGGAACGGTTACTAAACGTGACAGATAACAGAGAGATGCACTATATTTATCTACACATACAACTAAACTGACTAAAGTAGGAGACTCACAAACACTCACCTAAATGAACTCACATTTCACACACAAAAAACAAAAACACTGATGGTCGTAACCTAGCGATTAGCGTGTATGAAATAAAGATGAAACAAAGTTGTACTCGACTTGTGATGAATGACTTTTGAAAGAAAGAAAAAAAACTTTCCTTAAAATTAATTCACCACGTGGTTTTGGGGCCACGTTTGATGTTCTGCAATCTATTTCAGAGCAAAGTTTTATCTCACTTCACCAAACAATCCCACAGCATAAGACATAGCGAGAGAGAGAGAGTTGTTACACAAAGAAAGATTTGTATCGTTCACATTTTCCGGCTCTTCACTTTGGAGAAGAAAATCCTTGGGAAAATGTTTTCCCTTGCTTCTGGGAGGGGTTCTCGTTATCATCAAGGGGCGTTTGGCTTTGGCTTCTTCCGGTCCGGTCAACGAAAAGAAAAGTCGTGTCCTGTCGTGCCTCTTGTGGGTTGTGTCCGTCCAAGCTGGTGATGCAGAACGCTGGGGGATTCCCCAAGAACTTTTGCAAAGTTAAGGACCGGCACACGATGAAAAAGTGGGGCGGGCAGGGCAAAACTTTTTCCTTTGGCATTATTTTTGTACAATGACTAAAGTTTGACGATTATCTTTGGGAGGTCCTCTTTTGATGGTAGTTTTATGTGCATTACTTCTTGCGGAGAAGGGAAAGTTCCGGCCTCTGGAGAGCGGCGGGCTGCTGCTTGGGATTAAGAGTGGCGAGTGTGACATATTTCTGGAATTGATTTTAGATAAACTAGCCATCATCAGGCAGCGCTTGGGATGCTACCACCAGCATGGATGGGAAGTTTTCCAATGGGGCCCAGTTTTATGTGGTGCCTTTTTCTTGTGTGTGGTTTATGGTTTACGACTTTCAGAAAGGATATTTTCACATCAGGAAACTTTTCTTGTCCCTATACGGTCCAAGAGATCCTAGCACCAGTGCTGAAAATGTCAGGGGTCTTGACGCGAAAATCGGCGACGCTGACACGAATTTTTCAGATCCAGTCACTGAACCGCAAAACCGTGACATAAACAAACCCGGCGCAGTCGTGAGTGCCCTAGTTCATTGAGCAGCTGCAATGCGAGGCAGTAGTCGACCAACGCTCATTCGACGTTGCACGCACACACATAAAGAAACAAGTTTTTACACAAAAAGTTTGTATTTATGCGTGGAAATGTTTTTTTGAATGTACGTTATGGTTGTTTGAAGTGTTTTGCACAGTCAATTGTTTAAAAATAGTCAAAATAGTGTTTAAAGAGGATTTTACGAGTCAGTCATGCGACACGAATTGAGTGAGTGTAGCTCATTTTTTCACGTCTCTCATTCTCCAGCAGCCGACCGGCACGAGTCAGGCGGCAGTGGTTGAACGGACACAGTAGGCTTGCAGTCACATGCTAGCAGTGAACTGACATTTTGATTTGCTTCATGTGTACGCTGGGTTGGAAAAATTTTGCAGGTCTGCCTAGCACGATGTAATCGAAACCACATCGAGATGGTCCAAAGCGGAGATATTATGTTTCAGTGTGGTTTCTTGTTCATAAAAAATAAGCATGGTGTTACATATTTCAATAGGATCAGGTTTTATCAATTTGTTGATACAATTTTATAAAAATCTTTTAAAAAATATTTTAAATAATTTACGGCAGTATGTTCGAAACAAGTCCGTCCCATATGTAAATGTGTCAATGCTGTGTTAATGATGCAGGTTGATTCTAAACTTAACCATGAGAATCAGAAAACAGAAAAAAAGTAGTGGTTTGTTCTAGAAACCCGTAAAATTACTCTTTTTCGCGAAAACTCATGAGTACTGGGTCAAATTTATTTTTATTTTTGAAATGTTTGTTGATGTGGCCACACAATGTTCGGATAACTTTTTTTTTAATTAGCCCAACTGAATTAATTCCATTTATTAAAATTACCAATCGTAGACGGCCCTACTAAATACATTCGAATTTAAAGCTGTTCAGAGCTATATGTAAGGTAGAGTAGTCACCAATGAGACACGGGGAACAATGATAAAATGGCTCTTACAAGTCGGTGTTTCAACCAATCAGGCTCTTTTTTTTGGGTAAGGTGTGTCTACTGAATACAAGTCTGCCATTATAGTGGTTTTGGTTATGGACGCTTATTCATAAATGTTTGATTTAGGGGTGTAAAAGTAAATTATGCCTGAAAATTACATTTTCGCTCTTAGGCTGCCATTAATACGAAAACTAAAAAAAAAAAATACGAAAACTAATATTTCTCCAAATTTCTTTCGTCATTTCATAGGGCATGAGTTGAGCTACAATTGCCTTTGATTAGATTTGACCAATACAGTCATGCCCCGGTTTTGATTCGTACAGCTGCTTCGGTTAAGCACGGCCCAGTGCTTAACTGAAGCACAGAGCTTATGGGATTTTGGCTTTATGGGAGACATTGGCTTTAGACGTATGAAAATCATGCAAACATAAAAAATTATAGTGTTTTGGAATCGGGATAGTGTCAGTTATCCGTTAAAATTATAATTTCATGAAAATTTTCACAAAATGACGTATTTTTCCTGTATTTTGAAAATGCAATGTTTCTCGAAAAAATATTCAAAATTTCAGTTTTCACAATATGGGTATCAAATGATCAGGATTTTTTCATACATTTTGAATGTAATAACAACGTATTTTGAAAACACTCAAAATTTTCACAAAACTACGTATTTTCGAAAAAAAAATGCTTAAAAATTTCAGTTTTTACAATATGGGTATCAAACGAACAGGATTTTTTCAAACATTTCGAATGTAATAACAACATTTTTCGAAAATACTCAAAATTTTCACAACACTACGAATTTTCGAAAAAATACTCTAAATTTCTGTTTTTACAATATGGGTATCAAACGATCGGGATTTTTTCATACATTTTGAATGTAATAACAACATATTTTGAAAACACTAAAAATTTTCACTAAACTACTTATTTTCGAATAAATACTCAAAATTTCTGTTTTTACAATATGGGTATCACACAATCGGGATTTTTTCATACATTTCGAATGTAATCATAACTTTTTTTTTGGAAATACCCTTTTTTGCAAAACTACGTATTTTCGAAAAAAAGGCTCAAAATTTATGTTTTTCAAAATATGGGTATCAAACGATCGGGCATTTTTCATGCATTTCGAATGTAATAACAATATTTTTTGGAAATACTCAAAATTTTCACAAAACTACTTACAAATGTATAAAAAAAATCCCGATCGTTTGATACCCATATTGTTAAAACTGAAATTCTAAGTATTTTTCCAAAAATACGTAGTTTTGTGAAAATTTTTGAGTATTTTCATAAAATGTTGTTATTACTTTCGAAATGTATGAAAAAATCCTGATCGTTTGGTACCCATATTGTAAAAACTGAAATTTTGACTATTTTTATTCAAAAATACGTTTTTTTATGAAAATTGTGAGTGTTTTCAAAAAAAAAATTATTCCATTCTAAATGTATGAACAAATCCCGATCGTTTGATACCGTCAGTGGGGGTGACATTAGGTCTGGGGGGTGAGATTGGATCAAAGTGATTTTTTACGGATTTTACCATTTCTCAGATTCTTCTAAATGAAACTGAATTCTGCTAAAAGGGTTGTGTAGGGGACATCTTAAGATGACTTCGCTGAAAAAATCTCGTTCCTAGAACAAATCCTGTTATTTTGGCAGCTGTCTTAAATTGAGGTACGTTTTTGGCAAAAAATGACCGCTCGAAAAATCATTTTTTCTAATATTTTTGTTGGAATTGCTCGAAAACTACCCAAATATTTGAAAATCTCCACTTCAAACATTGTAACGTGTTAATACGATTCCCTCGAACAAGAAACACTGTTGGATGACTTATTTTTGCCATATCGTTGTATTTGAGCATCATTTTAGTTTCATTTGACCCAATGTCACCCCCTCTAAGGGGTGAGATTGGGTCAATTTTCAAACTATTGGCATTTAAGGTAGTGTTCATCAAAATCTCCCATATTTTGGTAAAATGTTAGTAAACTATCAAAGAACAAATCTACGTTGAAAGATTTTCAATTTTTTGTTATTAAGAAATTACAATAGGTGTATCGTTTTTTGACCCATAGTCACCCCCACTGACGGTACCTCCAATGTTAAAACTGAAATTTTGGGTATTTTTTTCTAAAATACGTAGTTTTGTGAATATTTTGAATATTTAAAAAAATGTTGTTATTACAATCAAAATGTATGAAAAATCCTGATCATTTGATACCCATATAGCAATAACAATATATATTTGGTTACTTTAGAAAAAAAAATTTGCATTTTCAAAGTACAGGAAAAATACGTATTTTTGTGAAAATTTTCATGAAATTGTAATTTTAATGGATAGCTTACATCATCCCAATTCCAAAACAGTATAATATGGTTATGTTTGCATAATTTTTCATACGATTATAGCCAATGTCTCCCACATAGCCAAAATCCCATAAGCTCTGTGCCTCGGTTATGCACGCCTTGGTTTTGCATCCCCCATATGCGGTGCTAAACCAAGGCATGTCTGTATTAAGAATATACCCAGAATCCAGGTCTGTCTCATTGTTCCCCACTCTTTTCAGCCCATGGGTAACAATGAGACACTTTGATTTTTCTTTATGAAACTTTTCAAAATCCAGGGAAATCCTTTAAAATATGAATTGAAAGTGATTTTTGGCATATATTTTGAGTTTTAACTTCATTTAACCAAAAATGTAAAGTTATTTGGTATAAATAATTGGATTTTACTAAATTTAAATACTTTTTAGTATCACTTTTGTTAATTATAGTTTTCAAGTTGGCAAAATTGCTCTCAGCCCTACTGCGCTGTGTTTACCGCAGAGAGGATTCTGAGAACGGATCACATTTCACAGAATCGACAGGGGATTAATGATTGCAGTGGTGTTTGTAGGGTATGCTAAGTGTAATAATATAACATTTGTTTTTTTTAAATATGATGCATTGTATAATAATTTACCTTTATACCTAACTGAAATATTTAAAGATTTTTTGATTCAAATAAGGACGTTTAATGGTACCTTGTCAATATTTTCTGAATAAAAATTGAATCAGCTTTGGTTGTGTCTGTTATTTAATACTCCCCATATTTCAGCAAAAAAATAAAATGCAGAGAATTCTTGCCATTTGTTGCAATTCAAAAGTCAATGATTGAGTTTAAATATCAGTAAATCTAAAAATAAGTTTGAATTATCCGTAGTTTCAAATATGCACAGCTTTTCAGAAAAGGAGGATAATGGATTATAATTAATCATGAGTTTTAAATTACTTATTATTACAATAAATTCGAGTTCAGAGACCCAAAACTAGTGAAAAGTGACAGGTTGATTGCCTGTTACATTACCAAGTGAATACTGTCAATTCTCTTCCACTATAAAAATTAATGATGGTATCAACAAAACTAAAAACGGTGCATGTGTTAAAATTTCCATCTAATCATCTGGTAATTGTCGAATCAACTGAAATTTATTTTGCTTCTCATCCAATCTTAAAGCAATCCTGCTAATAAACTCATAACTCTCAAGGAGTAATCTACCCCGCCCCTGAAATTACCCATCCCCAAGCACCAATTTGGTCAGCAATCTCCCAGCAGCAGCATTACCACGTGGTTTCTCATGACTATAGGTTCCCCCTCGAACGTGGTCCAAACAACAACAGCAAACTCAAGCTCAAACTCAAACAAAAAAAAAAAGCTCGTTGCACTTTATGGACACCCATTTAAATGCAAATTTCGTAATGCACACAGCTTCATTCTGCCTTTTTCCTACCCCCGAAAATATCGCTTCCCATCTGGGGGGAAATCCATAAAGCTTGTCGTTTTGGCGCAGATTCGGAACGGGTTGTGTGGTTCCAAATTAGGAGGGGGGAAGGGGGTGTTGATGTTGAACTAAACTGCACTATGGCCAAGTGGTGGGAGGATGGTATTCCCCCGTGGAGGGAATGGAGCAGTCCCGGAAAAGGATGCTCGTAAAACTTAAACATTGGAGAGCTTTCGCTGTACAAACAACTGGACAGTTTTCGGGGGATGCTTTTAAGAGATGATGGGATTTGTTTTATTTTTTTTTTAATTTGAAATGTTTTTTGTTGAATATATTTTAGGCATTAATAAAATTCATTTTAATGTGTTACTTAGTTATTTAGTTTTCCACGTATTTTTTTTTTTTAGATATTAGTTTTATGTTTCCCAGTTTCTTCAAATCCTTTACGAACGATTTTTTGGACCAAGTAAACAGCTCTTTCTAAAGTGTTACGGCGGAATGGCGACCGACGCGGTCAATAAAACGCGATTTAGATTTACTTAATATAAAGCGCGTGTATTTACTTCGGTAACTTTTCAAGAAGTGAGGCGAAGTTAAGCTTCCCTCCAAACAGCGTTTGACAGCTAGCGCGTGCACTGGCGGCGCACTAAAGTGGGGGCACACGGGTTGCAAGGGGTTGCACACTCAATACGCCCGCTCAAACACAGCAATTCGGTACACCAACACTGGTCAGAATCCTCCGTTTCTCACGGTCCAGTCGCTCCCGTAGCTCGTCCAGCAATTCCAGCGAATAGTCAACGTAGGACAGAGCACTCGAAGCAGAATGACCGTACCCCACCTCGTAGTCTTTGTGCCACGCTGGAGGATTTCGATTCCGGTCCGGTCTGGCGGCTGGAGCAGGAGCGCCGTCGATCGGCACAGGTGCTGGCTCAGTAGCAGGAACATCTTCGTCCGGCTCGGTGCAGCTTTCAAAGTCTTCGTCTTCTTCAACGACTTCGTCGTGTTCCACAACACTTTCTTCTTCGTCTCGACGAATCAGAATCATTGGCACATCACTTTCTTCCGTTGACTGGATCACACCTTCGGCAACTTCCACTGCATCCGGATTCTCCACGAAATCGACATCTCTTGCGACGCTCTCCTGTTTCGTTTCCGGATTCCACACCCGATATCCGTTGTTGGAATAGCCGATGAAGATCCCCTTCCAGGCCTTTGCGTCCAGCTTCTTGCGGCGCTCTTTGGGAACGTGCACGTACACCTTGGAGCCGAACACACGAAGGTTCGAAACGTCCGGCCGCCGTCCTTCCCACATTTCGAACGGTGTTTTGTTTCCTTCGTTGGCGTTCGTTGGACTGCGATTCGTTAAGTAGGCTGCAGCCCGAATAGCTTGGACCCAGAAACTCTTATCAATCGCAGCATCTTCCAGCATGGCACGTCCTTTCTCGACGACTGTGCGGTTCATCCTCTCACTTGTGCCGTTCTGTTCGGGGGTGTAAGGCACTGTACACTCCATCCGGATCCCCTTGCGGTCGCAGAAATCCTCGAAGGCCTTGTTCTTGTACTCGCCTCCGTTATCGCACCGCAGCCGGGAGATCTGCACTCCGAACTTCGCCGTCACGTACGCTTCGTACTTCATGAACCGTTCGAGCACCTCATCTTTCGTCACCATCGGGAACACCATCAAGAAATGACTCCAATCGTCTATGAATGTGACGAAGTACCGTTCACCGTTTGCACCTTCCGGTGAGATTGGTCCACAAACATCCGAGTGAACAATTTCAAGCACTCGCGACGACCTCTTGCCATCGCGCACGGAGAAAGGCTTTCGTGTTTGTTTCCCGACGACACACGGTTCACACACGACGACGCTGTTATCACCGGACTGCGGCTTCAAACCGTCGACAAAGCCTTTCGCAATCAGCTGGTTTAGCTGATTCATGTTCAGGTGCCCGAACCTGCGGTGCCACAACTGTAGGCTCTTCGTAATGCGTCCACAGGCCAACAACGACTCACATTGAACACTTTCGATTCTGTACAGATCGAGCTCGTAAAAAAGACCGCGACGCGCACCATTGGCAACCAGTTCGGAGTTGCTGAAGATCTTCACACTTCCTTTGTCAAACACCACTTTCATGCCTTTCTTCTCCACTTGCAGCACTGAAAACAGGTTCATCCGCAGCTCCGGAACATACAGCACGTTCGACACCGAACAGCGCCGACGCTTACCGCCGACGATGGTGTGCAGCCGCACCGTCCCCGAGTAGTGCGCCACGATGGACTCTCCATCTTTGGCCACGGCAATCTTCACCGGCTTGGCCAGCAGCGTCAACTCATCGAAAAGGGTCTCGTCATTCACGAGGTGATCCGAGCAACCGGAGTCCACAATCCACCGCACCTTCGACTTCTCCGGTGGGTATCCTGCACCCTTCTCAGCGGCAAAACAAATCTCGCCACCACTGCTTTCAGCAGCGTTCGCCTTCGATGTTCTTCCGGACGATGTCTTCGGGTCCTTCTGTTCCTGCATCTTCTTCGGGCAATCAGCGATCTTGTGCCCCTCTTGTTGACACCCAAAGCACTTAATCTTCTTCGTCAGCCGCGACTCCTTGGCACCGGCAAGAGCCGCCGACTCAGCATTTGGGGTGACCAACTCGACACCTATCGTTGATCGCTTGACCTCCTCATCGAGAAGACGGCACTTCACCGTTTGCAGGGTTAGATTCTTCTCCTCCATCGACTCCAACGTCGTGACCACTGTCGCATAGGTCGACCCCATATTGAGCAGCAGGTTGCAGACGACATCAATCTCGGCGATCACCGCTCCCGTTCCCCGAAGCTGTCGCACCAATCGATCGTGCTCGAGGAAGAAATCCCTCAGCGGACCGGAAACATAACGGTGGGCCATCAGTTTCCGTTGCGCGGCCATGCGACCAGCGACGCTTTTGCGCTCGAAGATTTCGATCAAGGCGTCCAGAATACCCTTCGGCGTCTTGAAATCCTGCACATGCTCCAGCTGGGAGTTGTGAATCCTCGACACCATCAGCATCTTGCACCTCCGATCCTGCTTCAGACGCTTCGCCAGCAGCGCCTTTTTCGCCGCTTTCTGCTGCTTGGAATCGCCCGCTGCTTCCGTCAGCGCCGGATCGTCCACCGCCTCCACTTCCACACAATGCAGAAGTTCAGCGTCCTCCAGCATCACCAGGAGCCGGTACTTCCAGGCGGGAAACTCGGTCCCGTCGAACAGCAGCATAAAGAACCGCTCGCCCTTGTCCTCTTCCGCCATAATTTAACTTTCACTCAATCGCTGCGCGTTGCAGGGCCCATAACCTAAAGTGTTACGGCGGAATGGCGACCGACGCGGTCAATAAAACGCGATTTAGATTTACTTAATATAAAGCGCGTGTATTTACTTCGGTAACTTTTCAAGAAGTGAGGCGAAGTTAAGCTTCCCTCCAAACAGCGTTTGACAGCTAGCGCGTGCACTGGCGGCGCACTAAAGTGGGGGCACACGGGTTGCAAGGGGTTGCACACTCAATACTTTCGCTCTAGACAGTTTTGACTATTTTCGTTCTTGGCTATCCGCGCGCTTCTCGGTTCAATTAGAGACCGCGTGGAACGTTAGCTTGCAGTCAATGAATAAATTAAGCTCACTAAATTTGTGATGCTAGAAAAACTGAAATCTACTCTGCTTTCAAAATCCATTACCAACACCATAAGCCGTTGCACGAGTTATGACCAATTGCTTAATTGCTTTCTCATTTGCGCTCACTTCTTGGATGGTGATTCTAGGACCCAGAACCATTCCGTGGACAAGGGGACTGACCGCGCGGCCGGTGGGACAAAACTTCGAGCCAAAAACTTTGAAATTGAATTCCGGTTTGCAAGAGCTCTCTCTCCCCCCCTCCCCCCTCCCCCCGGAGCTTGCCTGTACTTGACTGCAGCGGCCATGTCGTCTCGTAACTCATGAAATTTTAATTCGAAATTCATTCAACTCAAATTTACTGTGAAACTAGCCCCGGCCAATGCCGGTCCAATGGGACGGCCGGAGCAGGTTCCTGCAGGATCAACTTTGCACTCCAAACTTGTGCCAGGGCTGGGCCCCGTCCGTAATATTACGTAATCCTCCCCAGAAAATCCTGATGTAAACTGCTCGGCAAATCTCATTAGCAAGCGCGTAGTAAGGAACGCAGTGCTGTCGTCGCGGAGACGTTCCCCGGCTGTTGGCACAAACTAGCTCCATCAGCTGGGACCGCTGGGAAGGACTGGTAGTACCGTGCAGTTGGGAGGACTTATATCAGTATGCTTGGGCTGTTTCATTCAATAAATTAGAAAGCGAATTTTCGATTTTTTCCCATTTTTAAGGCTGGTACAAATTTTAATTAAAGTTTTTGTCGCCCTCTCCCCCCTCATTTAAAACTGACCCGAAAAATCGAGCGGCAGAAAAAATATTTTTTTCAAAGAATTTCAAAATTTAAATGAAATTTTAAGTGCAATCCGCCGAAATCAATTTAAAATGTGTTGCCCTGTGTTTAGCATGTTTGGGTTTATTTTTTTTTCGAATTTCTGAAAATTTTCGATGTTTAGTATCGCAAAATTTTTTTTTCGAAATTTATTTGTTTTTGTCGAATTTTACAATTTTTAGAAACTAATGATTGCAAAAACTTTTAAAAACATTTGCATCGGCCTAATGTGATGTTCATAAAAAAGCGGTAAAATTTAAATAAAAAATTTATAGTTAAATGCGTATTTTTGTTGCTCAAAATATTTGGAGTTTTTTTTTAAAAGGTCCAATAAACTAAATTTCCAGTTTTTGCTTTTTGGGTGTTTTTGAAAGCTCCTTGAGTCAGGGGTATTAAAAATCACCCAAAAAGCAAAAACTGAAACTTGGTTTATTGGTTCTTTTCAAGAAAAAAACTCCAGACATTGACGAAGATATAAATAATGTTGTTAAACTTTTCACGGTACTGTACACACGATTCTTTTTCAAAAATAATCCAATCTTATCTAATCTGATAAGATTAGACTAGATTTTTTTTTTCAAAAAATAAAAATAAAAACAAATTTAAACGAGCCCAACTTTGCTGAATATGTTTTAAAATGCAGGAAAATGCATCTTAAATTGTTTTCAGTTCTGGAGTTTTTTTTTTCAAAAGGTCCAATAAACCAAATTTTTCGTTTTAGCTTTTTGTGTGTTTTCTAATACCCCTGACTCAAGGCGGTTTCAAAAACACCCAAAAAGCAAAAAAGTTGAAATTTGGTTAATTGGACCTTTTTTTTTAAAAAAAAGTCTAGAGTTGAAAAGAGTTTTATTTCTATTAAATTTGTAAAGGGGAGGCGACATGAACATTGAACAATATTTGGAACAGGCCAAGGGGATGATGAAACGAGAGGAATCACAAATCCGCATAAATAATTTCAAGATTGTTCAGGTGTAAACCGAAAACGCGATCAAAACTTAAAGTGGAAGAATAAGGCTTTTATCTGCTTATTTAATTGTCAGTGTACAGGACGCCGCACTGTTCAATCATTTTCTGGCGTACAATAAATTTTGCAGTCCAAAACCAGTCATTGAATTGGAAAAATAAAATTTATTTTTCAAATTTTCTTTTCTTGATTTGTGTGCACCTACGTCGAAGACCAAGATTGTTTAAGTCTTGGTCTGACAGAATTGGTCTGACAGAATTGGTCTGACAGCTTTATCATGGATTTTGGTCTGGTCTAGGCGAGAGATAGGACACAGCACCTTCCTGGCCTTATCATTATTTCAAGTCAATTAGTGCATAAGGCTAAACCCATATATTACGTTACGCTAAAATCAGCCAAATTGTACCCCCCTTCCCCCTTTGTCTCGCTTTTCCTATACTTGTAACATGCAATGTCACACTTTTTCAGACCCCCCCCCTCTCCCCCACACACTTTATGGATGACGCCAAAACGTTACACTTAATAATCAAAAACAAATATTTCCTCAACTAGGAATATCGAAATGAAATAAATATTTAATAATTTTAATGTTAAAATTTTTAAATTTTTAAGAGTTTGAAAATTCGATTGAGCAGCCTTATTAGGGATCATTCATAAACCACCCCTTAGGCTATTTTAAATATTCCGTGCATTTAAAACAACAAACAGTCCACAAATTGAATTGACGTAACAAACATAACATTGATTAGAATTGTTGGTCAATATTGTGTTTTGTAAGTTTTTGAAGTCAAATAGAAGTTCCTTCAAATCATTTCCTTAATACGCCAATCCAAATTTTATAAATCGAATCTACTCTAACGAATCTACTCTAACATGAAAGCGCGCTGGAAAGTCTCGGATGTGTTACATCCGAGAACGCCCGAAAATTTAGTGCAAATATTAAAGCGGCCAGCCCTACTGGGTTGTGTTTAACTGCTGAGAGGATTCTGTGAACGGATCACATTTCACAGAATCTACAGGGGAGGATGGATGCATGAACATACCGTACCAAACGTTCCGAATCAGTTAGGTGTGGTGTGAGAAATTGATATTTAAAACTTTTAATCATTATTATTATTATTTATCAAATCAATTATATCTTCCTCCTGATCAACATTTTCTTTAAAAAATAAGAAGGAAATTTTGATTCTGAAGTACCTTTTACTAAAGAAACACTCCTTCAAAATATAAATTACATTTTAATAAGTCATTTTTTGTATTTTTTTATAAAAGGGACCAGACTAGAAATAGATAAGGAAGATACACGTTTTTTTACAACCTGATAACCTCGAGAGAGACTAAATTTCATGGTGTAAGCAGAAAATAAAGTTTAAATGTCCTAAAGTGAACGGGATAAACTCAATGTTTCAAAATTTAGTTTTGGATATTTGTGAGCTACTGCGTTAGATTTTTTTTTATTTGAAAGACGGGAACCGTACTTTGAAATGACAACTCGAAGATAGTAAGGATTACCAATATTTAAATGATGATAACAGGTCTTATTTACAATTTTCAATTTACAGTCATTAAATGTTTCTGAGACAATTTCAGAGTAGAAACATGCATAAAAATGTTTATTTTCATCAATTTTTACCCTTTAAAATATTGAAGTTGAAAAAATAAGAAGCTGCTTTTTTCTAGTGTCATCTAGTAACCTTGGAAATGAACTTGATTTTCAATAAATCGTCAGCTGCGTGCTATCTTGTACTATTCGAGAAAATCGATTTTTAAAGTTTGATGATATTTTTTTTCAAAACTATGAATGGTTGAGCAAAACCTTTTAAAGCAGCGATTCTCAACCTTCTTCTAGGCCGGTACCCCCTGCCATGTAAATCAAGTAGGCCCGGTACCCCCGTTGAGAATCGCTGTTTTAAAGCAATCGGTTCGTATACTATCGCTTAACAAACGTTCCAAGTTTCAACTAATTTGGTTACACCAGTTAAAAGATACAGTAAGGCGTCATTCATAAAGTACGTACGCTCTTAGGGGGGGAGGGGGGGTAACCGTAGGTGTGACAAGATGTGACCAAGGAGGGAGGGGGGGGGGGGGTTGCGAGACTGTAACGTCACGCTAGGTTGTTTTTTTATGATTGCATAATATTAATTCTAGATGTACACAATTAAATTAAATCCTCTGTACTAAAATTGTTAGCTTACTATTATTTAGAAGTACTAGAGAAGTGGGGTGAGATTGGATCATACAAATTTATGAATTTTTGTATGACCCAAACTCACCCCCAAACCCAATGTCACACACGGTATCACATTATAATTTATTATATAGTCACATTTTTTCAGCTGGAACTTCAAACGAAAACGAAACTATTGGCACTACGCCCCCCGGGGCATGGCCTTCCTCTAACGTGGGATTTCTGCTCCAGCGCCTCTGACGAGACAGGAGAAACCGGGACCGACGTTTTACTTCACCATCCGATAGAAGCTCAGTGGATAAGGCGGGAATCGAACCCGCGTCTCATAGCATCATCATAGCATCAGCTGGAACTTCAATATTTTGTAAATTCTTGCTTGATAAAAATAAATGCTTTGAAAGCAGGGTGTTCATACACTGAAATAAATAAAAAGTACCAAGTTCCTAAATTCTAGGAATTTTGCCACTTTTCCTTATTTAGTAATCGGGTTTTTTGGATTACTTAATAAGGAAAGGAGGAGAAATTCCTAAAATTTAGGAATTTGGTACTTTGGTACTTGGTACTTTCTTACATCAGTGTAAGAAAATTGCTATAAATGGTTTGAACTTATTAGATACATAGCTGTGAAAAACACTTTCCAAGACTTTTTAATAGTTGAATGTTATATGTACCAGGTCTTCTAATTTTTAAAAGATACAAAATTGTTTTTTTTGTTCGTAAGTTTTATTCTAAAAAATGAATAATTAGACAATTTATTATTTTTTTTCATATTAAAATGGCACAAATACCAAAATTATGAGAGTTTAAAGATATAAAAATTATAAAAAATCCCATCAAAAACAAGTGGGGGTTGTGACATAGGGGAGGGGGTAAATTTTGGCCGATTTTTGCGTGACATACTTTCTGGGTGACGCCTAAAATTATGTAATCAAAAATCTGAAAAGCACGTGTCACAAGTGTGTTTCGAAAGTAAAATTTTACTACGTGTCACAAGTGTGCACAGAATTCCCATACAAACTAAAATAGACATAAATCAATAGCTTAACCAACTTTATCAGTATATTTTCAAAAACAAAAGATTGCATTGCCTTTAGAAAGTGTGTATCAACATAAATTTGTGAAAAACAAGACAAATTTTCCACATTTTCCAACAACATATATGACGTGTCACAAGTGTGCACGATCATTTTGATGATAATTTGGTCTATGTCACAAGTGTGCATTGCGATATCCGGGAAACGGGAGTTTCCAAAATCGTGTTAAAGCATCTTGTAGTGTTGGTTAAGTATAGCAAAACGTCATCATTAACTCATTTTCGACCAAAATGGTCTATGTCACAAGATAGCACACAGCTGACGAAATGTAAATCGAAGATTTTTTTTTAAACTTTAATGGATGGGAATAAATATGTTTTTGCATGTTTCTATTGTGAAATTGTCTCAGAAACACGAATATGATAAAATTATCTCCAAAATATAGGATCTTAGGGGTGCCCCGAGCAAAAGTTTACAACCAAACAATTCAATTAAAGTAAAAGTGTCTATTTAATGTGTTAAACTGCCTTACCCAAAGCGTTTTCAGTCTCAGATCGTAGCTTCAGATGTCCCCTACAAGCTGCTGGTCGAAACGAGTTAATATTTTAATGGAACACTTTTTTATTTGAGTTTGAAAATTGTGCTATTTTTTCACTAAAATGCCAAAACTCCCTTTAGATTTAACCAAATGGGATGCTTCACAGTGCATCAGGGGTATGCCCTAATCGTGGGATCGCTCAATATATATTTCAATATTTTCTTTCAAACTTGAATATAATTAAACTAAAATCAACGATCTCTGAATTGTTAAGTTTTAATCTTAAGTCTGCTAATTGCTAAGTTTTAATCTTAAAACTTAGCATATATATTAGTCTGTGTTTTCCTACTGTAAAAAATAGCTTCAATAAAACCGAACATTTCCAACAGCATCCACATCACGGTACCTTTCCTTGAAGCCACTAACTTTGCGCTGCAAGTCAAGCTTTCAGAAAAGTAACACAGCATCAACATCAGTAGCAGCAGCCAACTGCTAGCACCGCGGCGCTGGCGCTGAAGAATAATCATATTCTTCAGCGCCAAGTTTTGTGTGCATGTAATTTATGGAAGGTTTTTCTTGTGCCGGCATAAAACTTGTAAAATTTTAGACTTTCCCCGAGTAGCAGCAGCGCGACAGCAGCACTGCATCATCAATTTGCCTCTTATTCCTTCGGCGAGAGCCAGCAGCCAGCCAGAGCAATGGCAAAGTTTTTCGTCGTCCTGGGCAAACATCATATTTTGTGCAAACTTTTTCAGCTTGTTTTGCCTTGGCGGCACAATCACCGAGAGAGAGAGAGAGAGTGCGGCCAGAATGCACTGCATATAAACTAGAATAAGCGACAAAATGTTGCTAGTTTAAGGCCCTCGTAAGGAAAGAATATACGCGAGGACATGGATAGTTTTGTTCCCCTTAACGAGATGTCTCTTCTTAAAAAGTTGAGTGGAAGTAAAAGTTTTTTTTTCCTCACGTGATGTATTTTATCTCTTGTAGAAATGTGAAAAGCGTTTTAACTTTAGGGGCCAATCATGGATTCGTTTGTAAATTTATAGATGCTTTATCAGACTTCAGTTTAATCGTAATTGGATTACAATGATCTATTTAATTTTTTTAATGATTTAGATTCAGAGTGTTATGTTTCTGAATAATTTTTCAAATAAAATTTAAATTTTATGGAAAGTTACTGCGCCACCAACTACAGTAGTTGTTCGGTAACTGGGCGTTGTTTAACTGGGCTGCTTTTTAACTGTTAAGGCGAAAGGCAAAGCCGCGGGACCGGCTAGTTGGCGCGAAAAATCTCATAGGTTACTGCGATGCGCGCGCGCCACGTGCTCTCGTTTTGAATGCTGGCGTGGCTCAGTTACTGTTCGCACGAACTGCGTGCAGTGGAAAGTATTGTAATCAGCATGAAAATAAAGAAATAAATATTTTTTCAAAACAAATATTTTTTAAATGATTTCAAGCAGTGTGGTTGGTGTTAGTAAAGCGTAAACGGGTTTTTCGAAATATGAAAAAATAATCATTTTGAATTGATAGTTTTTGTGAACTATATCGAACTGCCAGTATTTTCTTTATTTTTATTTGTTGTAAAAATATTGTTTTGGCAAATATTTTAGTAAGGTTTGATTTACAAAAACATTGATAAGCATGATTCGAATGTAAGTAAAATGACTGCATATCGTTATTTCGATTTACAGTAACTCAAAACAAACACACACTCAGCCTCACGAAACATGTCAATACTTCGAATGCTAATTGCTAATCAACTGACGTAGTGTAAAATACATTTTAAAACACTTTTTTCATTCAAATGTAGTAATTTGAAATTGTGTATGTGTTGAGCTACATAAACATCAAAATATATTTTGAACAGTGCCTTACCGAGTGATGAAGACGAGTCAAATAATTAAAAAATTGAGGAATGTTATACAAAAACATCAATCCCTGACATAAAAATTTTTCTATTATCTCTAATAAAATACAATGTACGCTTTCAATATCATCAAAATGATGAATTAAATGAATTTCAAAGTCAATTTTGTTGTTTGGAATAAGCAAACATAATTTTCTATATTTTTTTTTATTAGACGCCCGTTGGGGCAATATCAACTTCAAAGTAAAGAAAAATGTTCTGATAAAAACAGGAAACCTATATATTTTCAAATGGCAAATGAAATGAATAACATCAATTGATTCAATTTGTATTACAAAATCATTGTAAGTTCATCAAATTGCTCGAAATTTATTATAAAAAGAAGCTTAACCGTGGGAGCGACTAAGGATCGACAAAGTCAACTAAATTTAAAAAAAAATGCTAATGTCAAGATAACTTTCCAATAATTTGAAATGGCGGGTTTCATTATTCATTCCTCCTTTTTTCATAGTAAAATAATTTAATTGAATTCGTAATCTGGTTTATGAAAAAAATTAAATAATTTTATTTTTCCTTTAACAAAAATATGGGTTACAAAAATAATTGCATACAAAATATTGCATTCATCTAAACGAACGCAACGTAAACGGTAGGGTGCGTTATATCGATAATGGCATTTTGAGTCTGTTCCTGATCAAACTTGTAATCAGAATTTATTGTTTCATATCCCTGAAGTATAAATTCGAAATATCAAGTAAAACTTGAAATTGATAAAAAAAAACTCTCTGCGATGGCAGTTTGGGTTAGCTCCTGATAAAACCAGTGATCAAAATTGAGTGTTTTATATCTCTGAAATATAAATTCAAATTTTGCCAAATTACAAAGCGAAATTTAAAAATGTTAAAAAATCTTGGAACGTCAGTTCTTCCTATAAATTATTAAAAAATTTTGAAAACTTTCGGTGATGGCAGTTTGGGTAAGTTCCTGGTGATCAGAATGTATTGTTTTATATCTCTAAAGTATAAATTCAAATTTTGCTAAATTACCTAGTGAAATTTAAAATTGATTTAAAAAATCTTAGAAGGTTAGTCATTTCTAGTAAATTATTAAATAATATCAAAAACGCTCTGCGCTGGCAGTATGAGTCAGCTACTGGTCAAACTAGTATTCAATTTTTTTTTATATCTCTGAAATTTTATTTAAAATTGTGCCAAATTACTAAGCAAAATTTAAAATTGATAAAAAAAAAGTCTTAGAATGTTAGTCATTTCTAGTAAATTATTAAATAATTTTAAAAACTCTGAAAACGATGACAGTCTAAGTTAGTTCCTGGTAAAACTCGTGATCAGAATTTATTGTTTTATATTTGTAAAGTATAAATTCAAATTTTGCTAAATTACATAGTGAAATTTAAAATTGATAAAAAATCTTGGGAGGTCAGATATTTCTAGTAAATTATTAAAAATTTTAAAAACTCTGTGCGATGGAAGTCTGAGTTTGTTCCTGGTCAAACTAGTGATCAGAAATTATTGTTTTATATCCCTGAAAAATAAATTAAAATTTGCCAAATTGAGAAATGAAACTTAAAATTAATAAAAAAAATCTTTGAAGGTTAGTCACTTATAGTAAATTATTTAATAATTTATAAAAAAACTCTCTGCGAAGGCGAGTCAGTTCCTGGTCAAACTAGTATTCAAAATTTATTGTTTTATATCTCTGCAGCATAAATTATAATTTTGTCAAATAACCTAGAGAAATTTAAAATTGATTAATAATTTACTCGAAATGACTAACCTTCTGAGATTTTGTTTTATCAATTTTAAATTTCATTATGTTATTTAGCAAAATTTGAAATTATACTTTATAGATATAAAACAATTAATTCTGATCACTAGTTATACCAGGAACAAACTCAGACTTCCATCGCAGAGAGTTTTTAAAATTATTTAATAATTTACTCGAGTTGACTAACCTTCTAAGATCAATTTATCAATTTTAAAATTTCACTATGTAATTTAGCAAAATTTGAATATATACTATATAGATATAAAACAATAAATTCTGATCACTAGTTATACCAGGAAATGACTCAGACTGCCATCGCAGAGAGTTTTGAAAATTATTTAATAATTTACTCGAAATGACTAACCTTCTAAGATTTTTTTTATTAACTTTAAGTTTCATTTCTCAATTTGGCAAATTTTAATTTATGCTGCAGAGTTATAAAACAATAAATTTTGAATACTAGTTTGACCAGGAACAAACTCAGACTTCCATCGCAGAGAGTTTTTAAAATTATTTAATAATTTCCTAGAAATGACTAACATTATAAGACTTTTTTTATCAATTTTAAATTTTGCTTGGTAGTTTGGCAAAATTTTAATTAAAATTTCAGATATATAAAACAATAAATTCTGATCACTAGATATACCCAGAACTGACACAGACTGCCATCGCAGAGAGTTTTTAAAATTATTTTATAATTTACTAGAAATGACTAACATTATAAGACTTTTTTTATCAATTTTAAATTTTGCTTGGTAATTTGGCAAAATTTTAATCAATATTTCAGAGATATAAAACAATAAATTCTGATCACTGATATACCAGGAAATGACTCAGACTGCCATCGCAGAGAGTTTTGAAAATTATTTAATAATTTACTAGAAGTGACTAACCTTCTAAGATCTTTTTTATTAATTTTAAGTTTCATTCCTCCATTTGGCAAATTTTAATTTATGCTTCAGGGATTTAAAACAATAATTTCTGATCACTAGTTTGACCAGGAACAAACTCAGACTTCCATCGCAGAGAGTTTTTGAAATTATTTAATAATTTACTAGAAATGACTAACATTCTTAGACTTTTTTTAACAATTTTAAATTTTGCTTGGTAATTTGGCAAAATTTTTGTTAATATTTCAGAGATATAAAACAATAAATTCTGATCACTAGATATACCAGGAACTGACACAGACTGCCATCGCAGAGAGTTTTAAAATTATTTAATAATTTACTAGAAATGACTAACATTATAAGTCTTTTTTTAATCAATTTTAAATTTTGCTTGGTAATTAAGCAAAATTATAATTAATATTTCAGTGATATAAAACAATAAATTCTGATCACTAGTTATACAAGGAACTGACTCAGACTGCCATCGCAGAGAGTTTTGATAATTATTTAATAATTTAATCGAAATGATTAACCTTCTAAGATTTTTTTTATTAGCTTTAAGTTTCATTTCTCAATTTGGCAAATTTTAATTTATGCTTCAGGGATATAAAACAATAATTTCTGATCACTAGTTTGACCAGGAACATACTCAGACTGCCATCGCAGAGAGTTTTTGAAATTATTTAATAATTTACTTGAAATGACTAACATTATAAGACTTTTTTTAACAATTTTAAATTTTGCTTGGTAATTTGGCAAAATTTTTGTTAATATTTCAGAGATATAAAACAATAAATTCTGATCACTAGATATACCAGGAACTGACACAGACTGCCATCGCAGAGAGTTTTAAAATTATTTAATAATTTACTAGAAATGACTAACATTATAAGTCTTTTTTTAATCAATTTTAAATTTTGCTTGGTAATTAAGCAAAATTATAATTAATATTTCAGTGATATAAAACAATAAATTCTGATCACTGATATACCAGGAACTGACTCAGACTGCCATCGCAGAGAGTTTTGAAAATTATTTAATAATTTACTCGAAATGACTAACATTGTAAGACTTTTTTATCAATTTTAAATTTTGCTTGGTAATTTGGCAAAATTTTAGTTAATTTTTCAGAGATATTAAACAATAAATTCTGATCACTAGTTATACTAGCAACTGACTCAAACTGCCATCGCAGAGAGTTTTTAAAATTATTTAATAATTTACTAGAAATGACTAACATTATAAGACTTTTTTTTATCAATTTTAAATTTTGCCTGGTAGTTTGGCAAATTTTAATTTATGCTTCAGGGATATAAAACAATAATTTCTGATCACTAGTTTGACCAGGAACTGACTCAGACTGCCATCGCAGAGAGTTTTTAAAATTATTTAATAATTTACTCGAATTGACTAACCTAATATATTTTTCAAATAATTTCAAAAACTCTCTGCGATGGCAGTCTGAGTCAGTTCCTGGTCAAACTAGTGATCAGAAATTATTGTTTTATATCCCTGAAGCATAAATTAAAATTTGCCAAATTGAGAAATGAAACTTAAAATTAATAAAAAAAAATCTTAGAGGGTGAGTCACTTCTAGTAAATTATTTAATAATTTATAAAAAAAACTCTCTGCGAAGGCGAGTCAGTTCCTGGTCAAACTAGTATTCAAAATTTATTGTTTTATATCTTTGCAGCATAAATTATAATTTTGTCAAATTACCTAGTGAAATTTAAAATTGATTAAAAAATATATTAGAAGGTATGTCATTTCTAGTAAATTATTAAATAATTTTAAAAACTCTCTGCGATTGCAGTCTGAGTCAGTTTCTGGTAAAACTAGTGATTAGAATTTATTGTTTTATATCTATAAAGTATATATTAAAATTTTTCTAAATTACATAGTGTAATTTTAAAATTGATAAATTGATCTTAGAAGGTTAGTCATTTCGAGTAAATTATTAAATAATTTCAAAAACTCTCTGCGATGGCAGTATGAGTCAGCTTATGGTCAAACTAGTGATCAGAAATTATTGTTTTATATCCCTGAAGCATACAGTATGTAAAAAAAGTATTTACACCCCTTGGGCACTATGCACATTTTGTGATGAAACATGTAAAAAATTTAAAGTTTGACAGGAACCTAGTACTACGTTTTGTTCAGAAACTCATGCCAAACATTTTGCTACAAAAAGCTCATGAAAAGATGATTACTATAAAAAGTTATATAACAAATACTATTACGAAAATAAAAAAGGTGCAAAAAAGTTTGTACACCTTTCGAAAAATTAACATAAGTAATGTTATTTGTTGACAAATCACCATAAATCCAGTCAACTCTCTGACTGATTAAAAATAATTTGGATTGAATATAAAGTTTACTAACTACTTAGTATAAAAATTATATTACTCTGGAAATTCTATATAAAACTTATCTAAGCTAAATTTTGCAAACTTTTAATTCAACTAAATGTCAATATATTATCATAGAATTGCTAAATAAACATTTTGGAGTGGGTATAACACCATTTTGGGAGTGTTTGTATCGATAGAATAGATTTTTCGTTGGAATTTCGTACCAACCCGGAATTACGTCGTCGGAAAATCCGCCGGCATCTGAACCGGTCCACAATTCACAAGTCAAACTATGTGGCATCAGAAAGGGCATAAAATTTCCGATCTTTTGATACCCATACATTCACGTTTTCTATAAAACCCACGTTTTTAAATACCTAAGCAAAAACGTTGTTATGGTTTTGTTTGAGCAACCTTCCAAAAATGTATGGAATTTCGTAATTTTTGTTCTCGTGGATCAAACTTACTTTTTGCCCAGGTATTTAAAAACGTAGGTTTTAAAGAAAACCTGGATGTATGGGTATCAAAAGATCGGAAATTTTATGCCCTTTCTGATGTCACATAGGTTGACTTGTGAATCTTGGACCGGTTCGGATGCCGGCGGATTTTCCTACGACGTAATTCCGGGTTGGTACGAAATTCCAACGAAAAATCTATTCTATCGATGCAAATACCCCCAAAACGGTGTTATACCCACTCCAAAATGTTTATTTAGCAATTCTATGATAATATATTGACATTTAGTTGAATTAAAAGTTTGCAAAATTTAGCTTAGATAAGTTTTATATAGAATTTCCAGAGTAATATAATTTTTATACTAAGTAGTTAGTAAACTTTATATTCAATCCAAATTATTTTTTTAATCAGTCAAGGATGCCTATTTGGAGTTGGGAGACTGGATTTATGGTGATTTGTCAACAAATAACATTATTTATGTTAATTTTTCGAAAGGTGTACAAACTTTTTTTGCACCTTTTTTATTTTCGTAACAGTATTTGTTATATAACTTTTTATAGAAATCTTCTTTTCATGAGCTTTTTGTAGCAAAAAGTTTGGCATGAGTTTCTGAACAAAACGTAGTACTAGGCTCCTGTCAAACTTTAATTTTTTTACATGTTTCATCACAAAATGTGCATAGTGCCCAAGGGGTGTAAATACTTTTTTTACATACTGTATATTAAAATTTGCCAAATTGAGAAATGAAACTTAAAGTTAATAAAAAAAATCTAAGAAGGTTAGTCACTTCTAGTAAATTATTAAATAATTTTAAAAACTCTCTGCGATGGCAGTCTGTGTCAGTTCCTGGTATATCAGTGATCAGAATTTATTGTTTTATATCTCTGAAATTTTTGGTAAAATTTTGCCAAATTACAAAGCAAAATTTAAAATTGATAAAAAAAAGTCTAGGAATGTTAGTCATTTCTAGTAAATTATTAAATAATTTCAAAAACTCTCTGCGATGGAAGTCTGAGTTTGTTCCTGGTCAAACTCGTGATCAGAATTTATTGTTTTATATCTCTGAAATATTATTTAAATTTTGCCAAATTACCAAGCAAAATTTAAAATTGATAAAAAAAGTCTTATAATGTTAGTCATTTCTAGTAAATTATTAAATAATTTTTAAAACTCTCTGCGATGGAAGTCTGAATTTGTTCCTGGTCAAACTCGTGATCAGAAATTATTGTTTTATATCCCTGAAGCTTATATAAAATCTTGCCAAATTGAGAAATGAAACTTAAAGTTAATAAAAAAAATCTATGAAGGTTAGTCACTTCTAGTAAATTATTAAATAATTTCAAAAACTCTCTGCGATGGCAGTATGAGTCAGTTGCTGGTCAAACTAGTGATCAGAATTTATTGTTTTATATCTCTGAAATTTTTGGTAAAATTTTGCCAAATTACAAAGCAAAATTTAAAATTGATAAAAAAAAGTCTAGGAATGTTAGTCATTTCTAGTAAATTATTAAATAATTTCAAAAACTCTCTGCGATGGAAGTCTGAGTTTGTTCCTGGTCAAACTCGTGATTAGAATTTATTGTTTTATATCTCTGAAATATTATTTAAATTTTGCCAAATTACCAAGCAAAATTTAAAATTGATAAAAAAAAGTCTTATAATGTTAGTCATTTCTAGTAAATTATTAAATAATTTTTAAAACTCTCTGCGATGGAAGTCTGAATTTGTTCCTGGTCAAACTCGTGATCAGAAATTATTGTTTTATATCTTTGAAATATTAATTGAAATTTTGCCAAACTACCAAGCAAAATTTAAAATTAATGAAAAAAGTCTAAGAATGTTAGTCATTTCTAGTAAATTATTAAATAATTTTAAAAACTCTCTGCGATGGAAGTCTGAGTTTGTTCCTGGTCAAACTAGTGATCAGAAATTGTTGTTTTATATCCTTGAAGCATAAATTAAAATTTGCCAAATTGAGATAATGAAAGTTTAAATTAATAAAAAAGATCTTAGAAGGTTAGTCACTTCTAGTAAATTATTAAATAATTTTAAAACTCTCTGCGGAATCTATGACATTTTCCCGAAACCCATATTACCGAAGGGACATTTCCCCGAATGCCACTTCCCCGAAAAGACACTTCCCCTAATAGTCATTTCCCCGAATTCCATTTACCCGAATTTCCCATTTCCCCTAATCGTCCACATTCCCGAATGCCATTTTCCGAATGGGCCACAATCCCGAATGCCATTTACCCGATTAGTCATATCCCTGAATAGTCATTTCCCTGAATAGTCATTTCCTGAACGCCATTTCCCCGAACGCGGTCAAGCCGAAATGCCCGGTGCCCCGGAGCGCGCGCTCCTGGGCACCGGGCATTTCGGCTTGACCGCGTTCGGGGAAATAGCATTTTACAGTCGACTCTCTGCTTGTCAATATCCAAGGGACCGTCGAGGAAGAGAATCATCAGATTACAGAACGATGCAAAATGAAGACTCGATTGAAAATATTTTTTTCTTGATACCCAGCTATGGGAGAGAATCATGGCAACGTCCATCAAACAAAACCAAACTAATGTCAAACACCCTTTAAAGCTTCGTTTCGCCAAGAAAATGTCTATGCAAGCCATGAAAACTGAAATTATTGACAACCGGAAGAGATTTTAAAGCAAACAGGGACTGAAGAATTCATCGATAGACCAGAGAGTCGACTGTGTAAGAAAAAAATGATGGCAATTTTTATCACATCAAACTACATATAATATTTCTTGAAAGGTTCGTATTGGCCTTGAATGATCAACTTTCTTTTTGGCTTCACTCAGAACAGACGTAGCATTTTAGGGGGGAAGCGGTGTTGTAAGGTTTGGTACTATTCATTCAAATACAATGAATATTGTTACAGACTATTTTTTATACATTCTCAAAACAAATACCTTTTTCTTATAGACATGATAATAATAATGCAATAGAAATTTTGTTATTTTTTATGATTCAGAAAACAAACCGTGCGATTTTCGTAGTACAGAACCCCGTTCACACTGATCATTTTATTCGCATTGCTGGTTTGGGATTTGGCGAAAAGTATAATCAACAAAAATTTATACCAGCCTTATGTACCTATTTGTTCGATTTTTGCGTTCTTGAACAAAATTCGAAAAAAAAAATTCCTTGCAAATTTCTCAAAAACAACATTTAATCATGCGGTTGAATACAAATGTTAATTGAACAACAAAAATCTAGTAATTGGGTCCTAAAATTAAGCTTAAATTTGTGATATTATTGTTCACAAGAAAAATAAGCTTTACTAAGTACAATGACCCTTTGTACGACCGCAACGGATTTAAAAGGGATTTTTAATTCAATTTCTAAAATTCACTTCACGGCCCTTCTTGGCAGAAAAGCTCCTACTTGACAGCTCGATCCAGGGGGCATAGTTGATCCATCGGAAAAATGTTGTCTTGTCAAAAACTTTTTTGCATAAAAATGAATAAAAAAGTTATCAGAAATGGTTTTCAATCGTGTTTTTACCGTTGTTCATAAAAATTGACAAAGGGCTTTACTACCCAATTTACAACATTTAATCAACAGTGAGATCATCAGCATACCCGAAAAAGCTGTTTGTTCGGTAAAATTGAGAAAGAAAATAACTGTTAGTCATGGAAAAAGGCTTTAGCGAAAATGATGATTAGGGGATATGCAAATTCGAGTAATTTTAAATTTAAATAAACGGCAATTGGCGTAAGTGTCATTTCGGGGAAACGGCATTCGGGGAAATGGCCGATTAGGGGAAATGGCATTCGGGGATATAGCCGATTAGGGGAAATGATATTCGGGGAAATGGCATTCGGGGATGTGGCTGATTAGGGGAAGTGGTAATCGGGGATGTAGCCAATTAGGGGAAATGATTTTCGGGGAAATGGCATTCGGGGAAATGTCATTCGGGGAAATGAGCTAGACCCATAAATTCAAATGTTTGCTAAATTACATAGTGAAATTTAAAATTGATAAAACAAAATCTTAGAAGGTTAGTCATTTCTAGTAAAATATTAAATAATTTCAAAAACTATCTGCGATGGCAGTCTGAGTCAGCTCCTGGTCAAACTCGTGATCAGAATTTATTGTTTTATATCTCTGAAATATTAATTTAAATTTTGCCAAATTACCAAGCAAAATTTAAAATTGATAAAAAAAAGTCTTATAATGTTAGTCATTTCAAGTAAATTATTAAATAATTTTAAAAACTCTCTGCGATGAAAGTCTGAATTTGTTCCTGGTCAAACTAGTGATCAGAATCTATTGTTTTAGATCCCTGAAGTAAAATAATATAACGGATGTGAAATTTAAAATTATTAAAATAGCTTGGAACGTCAGACATTTGTAAAAAAAAATGGGAAGGGAGTATGATAGTCAGTTCTTGGAAATATAATTTGATCTTTTTTATTCTTGCAGTGTAAAATTACAAAAGTAGCAAAAAGCTTGGAAACTCAGTTGTTTGAATTAAGTTTTTTTAAATAAAAATAAACTTTCGGAGATTGGAATCCAAATCAGTTTCAAGTCAGGTTAGTGATAAAAACTGGTTGTTCCTGGAGTATAAAATCACAACTTAGCATAAGGCCGTGTTGAATTTCAAAAATCTATAAATCTGATAAAACTAGTAAATTTAAATAAATTATAAATCTTGTTTTAATATCCTTCTGGGATGGGAGTCTAATTCAGTTCCTGAAAATGTAAGCGATCAGATTTTTTTAAACCTTGTAGTATACATTCACAAATTAGTATATTACCATGCCAAATCAACAATTTTTTTTGAAAATAATTATTTATTTAATTATTTTTTCATATATTTTTTATATTTATGCATTTGCATTGTTTATTGTTTTATCTGGATATAATACAATAATTTCTTATTACTAGTTTGACCGGGAACTTACCTAAACTGCCATCACTGAAAGTTTTTTTTAAATTATTTAATTATTTAAATAACTGACGTTCCAAGAATATTAAACAATTTTAAATTTCACTCGGCAATTTGGCAAGTTTTTAATTTATAAATACTTCAGGGATATAAAACAATTATTTCTGATCACTAGTTTGACCAGGAACTAACTCAAATTGCCATCACAGAAAGTTTGTTTAAAATTGTAAAACGTGGGTTTCATAGAAAACCTATATGTTTGGGTATCAAAAGATCTGAAATTTTATGCCCTTTGGCGTCATCCATAAAGTATGTCACGCTCTGGGGGAGGGGGGGTCTGAGCAAGTGTGAAATTGCATGTTATAAGTATAGGAAAAGCGTAACAAAGGGGGGAGGAGGGTAAATTTTGGCTGATTTTTGAGTGACGTACTTTATGGATGAAGCCTTTCCGATGATACATAGGTTGACCTGTGAATGGTGGACCGGTTCAGATGCCGGCGGATTTTGTGTGGTCTTCCACATACATGATTTTGGTTAGTTTTGACCATGTTGTTTGTATTTTATCATCTATTACTGGGCAACCAGCGGAACATTTCAGTCGCTGTTATTTGCACAAGAATAACAACATTTGGTGTTTTTGTGAACAGTGATATTCTTCACAACTTCAATACTTTGATGAACGGCATATGTTTGAAGTTTTTTTCTGTGCCAAGGATATGAAATAACAAAGATTGAAAAAAAAAAGATATTAAAACGAAACTTCATAAAAATTGCACCAAAAGATTCATCAAAACTATGAAATGATTCGTCAATCTAAGTACGTACCATTAGAAAAATGTTATTTTGTATGTTTTGTTTATAAATTTAATAAAAAATAGAATTAAAAGCTACAAAAATTATTAACTTTTGGTATCCCGAAAAAAAAAACATTTTCAGCGCTTTCTCCAATATCCTAAGAGCAGGCTTGCCCAACCTTTTTGGCTCAATTTTCACAAGACATGTTATCTGCATCTGGATCACTTTTTTACTTAAAACTTACACAAAAATGACTCTAAAATTTTTTTCCGATCTTTTGCCAAAGTTATGTTAACTGGTCATCTAAAAACTGATTCCACCAAATAAACCATGAAAAAATGTAGAACTGTTATTCTAATGATCATTAATGTGAGAATTGAGCCGAACAGATCGGGTGGTCTGTCTTGAAAAAAAAAAACAAATTCAAAATTTTCCAACTCCTATAAAACATTAAATTTGAATTGTCATTTTGATGAAAAATTTATGACCGTGTCAAAATTTGTCAAAAGTTTCCTAATGTTTTAGAAAAAATGGTAAAAAACTAAAAAAACACACACAAAAATTGGCCTCCCGACTAAGAAAACCATTTTACCAAATTCCAGTTCGAAAGTTTCAATTCCAATTCAAGCATGATATTTTTGGATTATGCAACACCGACGAACACCCTATTTCTCCATACAAACTTTAGAGAAAATCTAATCAGTTCTGTCTGAATATTTTCGAAAAATCAATTCAAAGTTCATGCTTCCTTCTTGATGAGACTGTGCATGATTTTTTTTTTCAATTTTTGTAGGTCATTGTTAGCTATTGTGTTTCATATGTTTATAGGACATAATAAAAAAAAATCTAGAAATTCTGATCAACTACATGACAAAAACTGAATCAGAATCTCATGCCAGACGTTTCTTTAAATCAATCAATTATTAATTATAAATAAAAGAGTTTCTAAGATTTTAGATATTAATAAATTTGACATGGCCGTATGCCGATTTGTTAATTTTTACTTCTGGGCTGTAGAAATACAAATATCGATTACTAACATAACCAGTAACTGTATCAATCTCCCATCCCGGTCTTACCAGTTTATAAATTTATACTTCTGAGACAATATGATAATAACAAATTGTCTGATGTGTGCTACCTTGTGACATAGACCATTTTGGTCAAAAATTAGTTATTGATAACGTTTTGTTATAATTAACAAACTCTACAAGATGCTATAACCCGATTTAGGATATTCGCTTCCGTCTTGCTATCTTGTAATACGTCTTACAAATTGTTGGAAAATGTAGAAATTATTTCTTGTTTTTCACAAATTTACATTAAACACATTTTTAAATGCAATGCAATCGTTTGTTATTGAAAATTTAAGTTTGTTTGGGAAATCTGTGCACACTTGTGACACGTAGTTCCTTTTTACTTTCAAGGCCCACTTGGTCGTTGTCACAAGATAGCACACAATAGACGAATTTTGATTAGTAACATCAACCAGGAGCTGAATGAGTCTTCCATCTCAGAAGGATTTTTTTAAATTAAATTTTAATTTTAAACCAGGGGTGACCAAAGTATGGCCCGCGAGGTGATATTTTGTGGCCCGCGGACCCATTTTGAATGATCATGTAAAATGGCCCGTTGGCCACTTGTAAAGTGATTTAATACTTTTTCAAAATTAAGGTTTATTTTAAACTTTTGTAAGCTAATCTTTTTTATTTTTTTGTTAATAAAAAAACTTATGATTTAACAATATTTTGATCCCCACTTTAGGATACAAATAATTTTTTCAAAATATTTTATAATTAAAACAATTTTACACGTTTCAATGTGAGCGTAACTAGTAAATATCGTCACAATTTTCAGCAATTTTTTTTAAGAAATATTAAAAAAACGTTCAAGTTTTACTTAGGCAGAATTCTGTAATAGTTGCAATAATGTAAGTTTTCTTTATTAATTATATATTCTTTATTAATTGCAAAGTCATAATGACACTTTTATGAACTGACCCTGAAAAATACATTGCACTTCCTTCGTGATTCGAACTCATTACAGTTAGATAACGAATCTGATTGACTACCAATTGGTTTAGGCAGACAAAATGTGGAAATCGGAGGATTAAGTTTTTTGCAAATATTTTACAAAGCTTTCGTCGATCAACCCACCCCTCCACCATTATTAAAAAAAAGGCTCAAAAACCAGGAGCAAAAATATATTTTCAAAAATCTTCAAAAAAAATGAAATTTAAGTGCAATTAGCTGAAATTTATTAAATATGCATTCCTTTGCATTTAGAATCATTTGAGCATGTTTGGGTTTATTAAAAAAATGAATTTTAGTTAATTTTCGATGAAATTAATAAATGTTTTTTTTTGCTTAAATGTTTTTTTTTGTCCAATCTTTTTTTTTGAGAAAAATGATTGCAGTTTAACTATACGGAAGCTTAAAACATTCTCTAAAAAAATTTCATTGAATTGTTAAAATTCTGGCTCTCAACGATTTTTCATTAGCCACACATAATTTATACATAAAATTACGCCTTCAGATGAATTGTTCAATATGTTATGTGACCATTTTTGAAATATAAAAACAAAACATTGTTTTTTTTTAACACAAGTACATTCAGCTAAAAACTTTTTTTCAAATACCTGAAACAATAAAATCAACGATCCCAGAAGGTCCCACGACTCGCCTTTCGTCGGACGGGAAAGTAAATGAAAATGTTTCTAGGATATTTCTTGCTTACTTTTTCAAAAGGTCCTATGTACATTTAAAACCCACAGCGCATTGATTGTTTTGAAAAAGTAATCATGGCTTTCATGTGCAGGAACTGACTTAGATTCGTACCTCAGAAGGATTTATGATTTTTTTTTTTATTAATTATTTCATATATTTAATTTTACTCTATTTTTTTATTTCACGTTGCCTTACGCCAAATTGGGAATTTATATTCTAGGGATATAGAACTACAAATCTTATCGCTTTCTTGTGCTGGAACTGAATCTGGCTTGTATCTAGGTAGGATTTCTGAATTATTATATAATTTATTATAAATAATAATAATAATTTAGATAATTGTATATAAATTTTTATAATTAATTTCTTTTGAATTTCTTCCTTATGTCAAGTTGTAAAGGTATATTTCAGGGCTATAGAACTAAAAATTCTGATAAGCAGGAACTGAATTAGTCTTCCATCCCAGAAGAGTTTTTAAATTATTTCATTTTTTATTTCAACAGAACGAAATTTCCTTGATTTCGCCCCTTTAAAAAGTTTTTATTTTATTTTATTTAATTATTTATTTAAGAAAAAACTAATTTTCTAGAAATTTTGATAATAAGATATTTGACATGGCCTATTGCCGATTTATAAATTTATTCTTCTTGTATATAGAATAAAAAAATCATATTACTAACTTGAACTGGATTTGAATCAGACTCCCATCCCAGAGGGATTTTTTTATCAATAATTTATTTTTTGGACAGTTTTTAACTGGATTTTTTTTGTTGATTAACCCGTATAGGCCTGGGTGAAACTGAAATCATTGAAATGACCATAACTCATCCAATTTGCATACTTCTTTTTTAATTGGACTCGTTAGAATGTCTATTTTTCGAAAATAAGCCGGAAACCCCAAACATTTTCTGGTGGGTCAACTGGGTAAAAAATGGCGATTTAGGGGTCCCGCAAAAATTTTAAACAGCAATCTTTGAAAAAAAAATACAATTTTTCAAGTTATGATCGTTGTTCCACCAGACAGTGCTGGCCATGCATTCTGGACCACCGAAGATCTTCCGGATTGGGCGGGTAGGTCTCCAACCCCGGGGAAACCGGTCATCCATGAACCCCAGAACCACTTTTGGACCGATCTGGCCACTTTGGGACCGGTTCCCGGTACTCCTGTGAAACCCGAAATATGACAAATTATGGGCATATTATGGACCCAGTCATTTGGGTGTCAAAGTTCATCATTTTCAAATGGTAGGTCATCCATGAACCCCACTTTACGATCTGGCTACTTTGGGACCGGTTCCTGGTTCTCCGGTGAAACCCGGGATATGGCAAATGACGGGATTATTTCAGAACAATTCTGGACCCAGCAATTTGTCAAAGTTCATAATTTTCAAAATCTAGCTCATCCAGGAACCCCAAAATCATTTTTGACCGATCTGGCCACTTTGGGTTCTTGAAACTTTTATGCAATTCGAAATATAACTAATGACGCGTTAATTTTATATTAATTTTCGACAAGCCAATATAGGTGCCTAAGTTGATTATTTTTAAAATCAAGCTCATTGATGATCCCCACAATCATTTTTTTTTACCAAGCTGGTCCCTTTTTCAACGCAAATTTTGATCAGGCAATTTGGGTGTAAAAATTCATCATATATAATATATAGTTACTTTTTCTGAAGGAGCCCCGGAACCGATTCAATAGTTTCCAGATCTGCACCGGAGTTACCAAGTGACCAGATCGATCCAAAAGTAATTTTGGAGTTTTTGGATGCCCGACATTTTGAAAATGATGAACTTTGACACCCAAATGGCTGTGTCCATAATATGCCCATAATTTGTAATATTCCGGGTTTCACCGGAGTACCGAGAACCGGTCCTAAAGTAGCCAGATAGGTCCAAAAGTGGTTTTGGGGTTCATAGATGACCTACATTTTGAAAATAATGAACTTTGACACCCAAATTGCTGGGTGCAAAAATTTTCTGAAATAATTCCGTAATTTGTCCCTGGAATATGGTTTGGATTAACGGAATCGGTCCTAAAGTGGCCAGATCGGTACAAAGTGGTTTTAGGGTTCATGGATGAGCTAGATTTTGCAAATGATGAACTTTGACACCCAAATTGCTGGATCCAAAATTGTTCTGAAATAACCCCGTAATTTGCCATATTCCGGGTTTCACCGGAGTACCGGGAACCGGTTTCAAAGTGGTCAGATCGGTCCAAAAGAGGTTTTGGGGTTCATGGATGTCCTATATTTTGAAAATGATAAACTTTGACTCCCAAATTGCTGGGTGCAAAATAATCACACGATTTGCCATATTCCGGGTTTTACCGAAGTACCGGGAACCGGTTCCAAAGTGGCCAGATCGGTCCAAAAAAGGTTTTGGGGTTCATGGATGACCAACCTTTTGAAAATGATTACAAGCTTCTTATCCCATGCTTTTTCATCCAAAGCGATTAGAAAAATCATAACCATTTATTTGGCTGGCCGCACCACATGCGCAAAACATTTAAAAAAATATACTATACAATATACTACATCATAATCTATCAAAAGAAACAAAAACGAAAAAAAAATATTTATTAATTTATCATTAAACTTCTCCCACCGCGCAACATCAGTAAAGTCACGCATGGCTTGAACAACAACACTCCTGCTGACCAGCGAGGTGCGCTGCCGGCGGGCGGCTGTGAACGCGCGTTGGAGGCAGGCCATGAGATGCGCGCACACACAAACAAACAAACACCAAAAATGATGCAAATTTTCAAAAGTTTGCATTTGTCTAAGAGAGTTTCTCAAAACCTATTCATCCTAGAGATTTGGTCCCAAAGAACAAAATGTAGAGGATGAGTTGCTCGAATTTCGTATGTCGTAAAAAAGGTACCTTTTCTAACAACTATTAGGAGATATTTTGAGTCAAAGTTGTCAAAGAGAGTTTCCCGGCATTACAAAAAAATTTCAAAAACTTTTTTAGTGCAAAATTTTCAGCAAAGAGTACTTGAATTTTGCATGTAATAAGATTTGAGAAAAAACCTTACCATGTTCGAAAATCCCCCACATTTACTTGCACCTTAACTAGATAACTGGGCTGTAGCCCAGTTAAAAAGCAGGCAAACGTCAAAAAACCAAAACAAACCGAGATGACCGAAGGGTTAATGGATGCAAAAATCATGTTCAATAAATAAATAAACTTTTTTCAAACTTTAATTGATTTCAAGTTACAATTTAAAAAATATGAAAAGTAAGTATAGTTAATAAATGTGATTAACTTTTATTCATATATTTCATCAGGAAATTTTATGCATCGGTGGTCCTCTCGTTATTTTTCGTTCAGCCCAGTTAGCGAGCAGCATTCGGTGACTGGGCTACGTTATCAGCCCAGTTACCGAACAAGTACTGTACTATCATTGAGGAAGTAGAAGTTCCTCATTCCAGAACCACCTGAGACGGCGGAGTAAACAAGCCATTTTCACTTCGAATTGCTAGACTGGTATGGTATTTACCATCGCGCTTGTTTATCGATAGTATATCAGTAATCTTAACTTGTTTACATGCACACAGCCCTGGCCCTAGTGTTCCATGGTGGCCTTTCGTCACCTCTTCGGAGTTGTTCACAGTTTGTATCCTTACGAAACCTGCAGAATGCCTTTTCCCACAGCAAACTGCGCAAGAACCTTCGGCGATTGAAAGTGTTTCTGCCTTGGTCTCTGCAAAATATATATTTTTGAATTTAATCTTTTCTATTTTTTTCAAATTATTGTTACGTCTACATTCGAAAAATTAAGTTTGAATTATTTTGTGTCAAAGTGTTTAAAAATAGTTAAATTTCTACTATTTCCTAAAGATTGTTCCGTGCATAATTTCTAAGGGAAGTCTCCATCGGCGAATGGGTTGTTTATGGCACCCGAGCAGCAGCACAGGTTGTTGGTAAACAACCCACTTGTGAGTACACAGCTCCCGATGCGATGACGAGATGGTTGATAGCTCCCGTTCCGCCAGGAACAGCAGCACGTATGCAAATACACGACGGTGATGGTGAATGCGATTTGCGATTCGATAGTAGGTAGTTGCTGAATCGATATGGTGGGAATTTTTTCGCCAGAACATTCGTCATCTGTAGATGGCAGTAAAGTGGGTGCCACCGGAGTGTGGTGAAAAAAAGCAACCGAGTGGATTAGGACCCAAGATGAAGAAAAAGGAAAAGTCAGCAATAGAAGTTATTGTAAGTATTTTTGAATTGTTCGATTTGTATGATGAATAATCGGCATTTGCTGAAGATGATATTCAATGATAAGATAGGTGAGATAATTTATTTATTTTGAAAAAAAAAAACAGTAATGCGTTGACAGCATAAAATAAAACTATATTTCAATATAGAATATAGAATCGAATAGACAAAACATGAAAGCAAACTAATTTGATTTATTTTTCGTAAGGGTTTTAAATAATGAAAAAAGTACTGTCAAATTACACTTTTGTTAGAAAAGACATGCTCAAATTATTATTGGACTAGAGGTAATATGAACTTGCTGTTTGATAAACTCTTTAACTGCCGCTCGAAGCTAGTCCGTCCCATATGTAATTTCGTCAGTTATGGGGTAATGATGCAATTTGATTCGAAATCATGTAAACTATCAGAAAAACCAAATTTAGTACTTTGTTCTAGAAAACCGGAGAAAATCCACTTTTTTGGGAAATTCTAGTACGTAGCTTTATGGGCGGGACAAATTTGACATGCGTTTTTCTCAGCTTGCTGTTTTTACATATGGGACGGACCCGATTAGAGCGGCAGTTAATAAAAAAATATGTTTGTTCTAAGAAGAAGTAAACGAAAACAAATCGACGTCGTCGTGCTATCATGTCGCACCCGCCATTTTGACGTTCCGAGAAAAACGCGTTTTAATGTTTGACCTTGATTATTCAAAAACGAGAGCACGCAATGTAAACAATAACAAACACGTTTTGTTTGGCTCACCATTCTGTGCATTGTCCCAAAGTTTGGTTGAAGTTGGTTACTGGAGTCCCGAGTTATAATTAAAAATGTTTACGGTAGTCTAGCTTGTACGTGCGACAAACGCATCCTGACTTTCCTGGCCTGAAATCCCTTTGGCCTTTTGTCGCACTTACATCAATTTTCATGGAGTGACAAGATAGCACGACAAGATTGAAACTTCTTTCATATGTAAAGTGACAAAAATGCACGGAGTTTTTTCGGTTTTTGTTGAATATCTCAGGATTGAAAACGAATTTTGGGGATCTGTGAAGGTCAAAAGGTGAGGCATTGTAAGATGCACAAAATGGCGTTCTTAACTCAATTTGGCCCAAAATGCACGTACGACAAGTTAGCACGATGGCGACGAAATGTTGAGTTCAATAGTTAAAATTGATTTTTTTATGATTTTTTGTTTTAAAAACAGAATTTGACTGCTCATACCCGGGCAGACGGTAATAACAAAATTCATGCCATTTCAATAACAAATACTGTTAAAATAACAGAAAGTGTTGTGGAATCTTCTTGAAAAATCCATTTTTGCATAAGAGTTTAATAACAGTTTATGTTATCATATCAAAATTTGTTATTGGTCTGATATTTTATGAAAGCCAAAACAACTTTGGAATAACATTTTTTGTTATGGAAGAATACCTCCAACTGTTATTGGGATGATCGGATTAGTTGTTAAAATAACAAAAAATAATAACAAAAATTTGTTCGAAGAATAACTTGAAATGTGATTGGTCAGTTATCACAATAACAATCCAATAACAAAAAAATCATAACGGCGAATAACAAAACTTGTTATAAATAACATAAAATGTTATTGGCCTAGTATTTTCAAATATCAAATATTGTTATTCCCAAGTTATTTCCGTCTGCTCGGGTATGAATTAAAAATAAAAATTTTTGTAGGGATTTTCAACGAAAAATTTGTGTATAGAATTGTCTATATAGTGTACAGAAATAAAAAAAAATTACTAATAATTACTTTTGATTGATAGACTGCAAAATTATCGAGAAATAACCAACCTTTTTAAAAAAAATGTTAAACTTTTCTTTATTAAATTAATGACAAATACTCTCAGAAATCATTATGCATGAGTTAAAAAAAAAATGATGAGAAAATGATAATTTTACATGGAAACCTAAAATATAACCAAAAATCGATTTTTTGACAATTTGGGTCAATTCTGAGGGCAGATTCAGATTCAACGGGCAAGTTTACATAGAAAAACATATATTTGGACAATTTTCGAATTTCGTTAGGATGGTTCCATATGGTTTTCCCTTGAAAATTAGACTTTTCCAAATGAAGATATCTCGAGTTTAAAGAAATACACCTCTGAGATTTTTTTAGCGTTTGTAGTGCTGAATCTCTTTTTTCAAATGCAATCTGGTGCTTAAAATTTGGCTTGCGCCTTTTCGAGATATTTAAGTTTTAAATTTGCATCTTTTTTTCCTTAAAATGGCTGTAACTTTTGACCCTTAAGTCCAAATTGACCTGTCAAAAAATAAAATTGTTTGTTTTTTAGAGCTCTAAAAGTGCTCCGAATATCACTTTTCTCTAACACTAAACCCTGAATTGCCACGTTCAAAAAACTTATTTTTGAAGGTTTGCTCAGATGCTTTCTATAAACTTGGTAGTTGTTACGAGATAAAATTTTGGTGTCTTCGACAAAGTTGCTTGGATTGGCAAGCCCAACAACTTTTAGAAGACAAAAATATTCCTGAAAAGTTAGATTTTCAAAATCACCCTAATAGTGAACCACCCTTATTTTAAACCAAACCAAAAGTTGCCCCTTTCCATTTGCAACAACTCTTCTGAATACACCAATGCTCCAAAACTTCACCATTTTTCGGAAAATCCATTTTCCACTTTATTTTGCGATCTGGACCACTGTGCAATGTTTTGAAATGATTCAAAAAATAATTATGAGAGAATTTAGTTCATTTCAACCTTTATATTTATATTGAACTAATAAGCTTTTCTGTAAATTTTATGTCAGAGTTTAATTCAGATAATATTTATTTATTTATTATTTAGGAATATTGTTTGCTTATATGTTGGGTAACAAAAATTACGCTATTATGGATTGAATAAAAAATATTTTATTTTCGACAACCTATTTAAACGATTTTTTTTGTTATATCATTCATATATATTCACCTCTTCCGGCCAGTATTAAAATTGAGATTTGTTTGACATTTTTGTTTATTGGTTGAAAATTGAATTGATATAATTAAATTATTCAAAAAGAGTTGTTCAATAAGAATTTGTTTAAAAGTTTTCGAGAAATTACTGTTTGTTATAAATTTATAAAGCACGTGAGCTACCAAGGGCATTAGAGGGTTAAATATAAATAAAATATCGTTTAATTTCAACCACTTTTACACTATTAAAATTATTTTAATCTATTTTAATCTAATTAATTTATTAGGCCATATAACCATAAAACTTAAACTATACCATAATTGAAACCATGAAAAATGATTAAAAACAACTTCGTATCATATGAAATTTACCCAAAGAATGCAACCATATTTTAAAAACATGCTCCAAATATTTTAAAACTTTGAATTGTGATTTCATGAAATAGTGTTTCAAGTTGAATTGCGCTAGAAATTACATTTTAAAGGCAAATTCAATCATAATCTATTTATTCACAAGTTTAACATACTTGTTCTGGAATAAGTTATTTGCCATAAAAAAAAAAAACAATATTTTTGTATGATTTTTCACTTTCAACTTTATGGTCACTGAGGCAAATTTAAAAACAATTTTATTGTTGTGGAGCATAGATATTCACTGTTCAAACACTTTGAATAAAAAAATGCTACTCAACAAAAAAAAACTAAAAAAATGATGCAAAATATCTATCAGAAACAGAATCAGAAAAAATTTCGTTAAATTTCAATTTTCCCGGGAATTCCCGGGATTTCCAGGGAAATTTGTTGAAAATTTCCCGTTTCCCGGGAATTTTGTAACCCCGGGAAATTGGACGCTTTGGATACTTCCCTTTGTTAATTTCTCCATAAAAGTTGTTCTGATTATGAAAAGTTACAAAAAGTGACTTAAACAATTCGCTAAGCTTATCAGTCTGAAAATTGGTATATTTCTCTAATACTCAACAAGTTTGGGTCACACTATCGCGACTTAACATTAATTTCGGTGCGTGTTTTGCAAGTAACATCACGCTCAATTAGGCACACTTGAAATTAAAATGTAAAAAGTTCTGCGTGTTTTTTTTTGCAATTGATGTTGCGATGCGTTTCAAAATGAATTTGTTCATCGAAAGCATTCGCGAGTCAAGCAGCCGGCCTATTTTCGTTCCGTTCCCGGAAGGTTTCTTCCGCTTGGTTTCAGCTTCTTTTGCACATTTTTGGGGGCTACAAACAGCTGACTTGAGCCGGGTCTTGTTTTGCAGAGTTCTGGGAAGTAAGTTACGATATAATAATAGCGAAAAAAAAAACTTGGGAAGAAATTAACAATCCAGAAACGATGCGAGTGAAGAAAAAATGAGGAAGGAAATCCGCAGGCCCCGTTCCGCTTTTTGTCCACATTCTACGGGAACTGACCCTATTGTGGCCCAATTTTGAATTATATGCACTAAAAACAATTAACGTAGAAGTACAGAATAGCTAATAAGGAAATGATTATGAAATAAAGCTCTAACGATAATTAATGCTCAAAATAACGAAACTTTACCTTAACAAGAATTTCACGAAAAAAACACCAAAACAAAATTGAAGCGAAACATCCGACTTTGCCCCCTTTCTGCCCACACTCCCCAAACTCCTCTCTTGACCACTTTACTGTTTGCTTGATGGATACGTAACCTCTTCCCCGTTCTCCTTGCCAAGGTAGGAATTACCTTGAAGGTCACCTGAATGTTGCACAAGCATCATCAACATCAACGCTCAAGAAAGAGTAAGAATTCGAGTTAATGGCGAAACCGCCACAGAACCGAAGTGGGGAAAAAACAACTAGAGAAGAGTCTTCTTTTGGTCTGGAATATGAAAACAGCCTGATAATGGTCGTGGTTGGATTGCTCGTTGTTTTTCTTCCATTCTGCACCGCCTTGAATTGCTTATTTACTTTTTATTTCGGCGAAATGTAGGAATTTATGCGCACTGTATTTGCACTTGGGCAGGTGAGTCCAAGAAGGATTTTGAGCAATTTAAAGAAAACTAAAAATCAAAATATTTGAAACAATATCAATCATGTTTTTGAAATTGTGTCACAAGATATACTTTGTGCAAAATGAAAAATTTAAAATAGACTTCGGACACTCAAATCACGAACAAAAATCATTTTTTTGCAATTCCGTCGTGAAACTACTCACTTTTCCTGTCATTCTTGAACGACGAAATAGCCTACTTTTCTGTACCAAAAATAACAGAATCGAATAGCAACACTTTTCAAAACAAATGCTGAAAAGATCTACTTTTCAGCACTCAAATGGGTGCTGAAAAGTTGAACTTTTCAGCACTTGTTTCGAAAAGAAACACTTTTAAAAAAACATTATTTAAACGATTTATTGACAAAATACATGAAAATTTGACTTAAAATTTCACCCAGCGTGTGTTTTTTGGAATTGCAAAAAATGATGTATGGAACTCGTTGCAAAACTAGATTTTTTCAGCACTCTTCGTATTTATCCAACTCGGTGAACCTCGTTGGATAAATGTACGACTCGTGCTGAAAAAACCCTCTTTTTGCAACATGTTGCATAAACTTCTATTTCGTGTTTTTTTTTTAATTTTTATTTTCTTGCTTTTAACAACAATTTGAACTTTCGCGACCCAATTTTACTCAAATTTGAATAGATGATCGCCTAATAAATAACAAAAAGCATTTGTTCAATATTTCACCCACTCTATTTTTTTACGCTTCTTAAGAGTAATGTTTCGAGCACATTGGGCTTTTTTGAAATTTAAATTTTGACGATGATGATGATGATGATGATGATCACGATATTTTTTTTTTTTCATTTTGAATATTAATTGTCTACATTCTGATGCACAGTGAGCAAGGTGGATTTAAAAAAAATATTTATTTCTGTTTATTTATTTCGTTGTTTAAACATTATTTGTGTATATTTACTGTTCTAAACTAAGATATGGACAACCTCTGAACAGCAGATTAATTCAAAGTTGGAAGCAGCGGGTTCTTAAAGAAACAAGTAAATTATCAGAAGGAAAAAAAATCACATTACTTTCGTAAGAGTAAACTTAAACGGTTTAAAATTTGACTGCGCAATATTACCTATTTTGTAACTTTATCTCATTTTATGTGGAAAGTATAACTACATAAGCCAAGCAATAAATTCTTGGTAATGAGTGATTTTTCGGGATTTAGAATTTTATGGTTTCATTTATTTATTTGGGTGGAACTTTATCCATGCAATCACTTTTGTAAAAGAAGCAATTTTGCATTTTTTTTCATATTGAAAAAATCACATAGTAGTAGTAGTCGTGAGGTTTACCGAGTTTGATAAATACGAAAAGTGCTGAAAAAATCAAGTTTTGCAACGAGTTGCTTGTTACATTTTTTGCAATTTCTAAAATTTTTTTTTGGATGGAATTTCATGTTGAACAAATTCACCCTTCAAAACTAAAAAATATGGAAAATGTTACTTTACGATACTAGCGCTGAAAAGTTCAACTTTTCAACACCCATTTCAGTGCTGAAAAGTAGAATTTTACAGCACTGATTTTGAAAGGTTTAATTTTCCATTCTATTATTTTTGGTAGAGAAAAGTAGGCAGTATCGTCGCTCGGGAATGACAGGAAAAGTACGTCGGAATTGCAAAAATTAAACTCAGCAACCAGCACTCCGGTCAATAATGTTTTATAAAGGAAAATAAAAGTTCTCTGCTCTTCTATTTTTTTTTTGCAGGATTTATCTGTGAATTGCATAAAAAAAAATAGAAAATGTAAATGCATCTACTCGAAAAATACCGAAAATTACCTATCACTTAAAAACACACCATGAAAAAAAAAATAATTAAAAAAATTTGATTTTGCATAAAAAATGATTTATCGATTCCGTCGTAAAACTATGTGCCTTTCCTAACATTTTCAAACTTAAAATCGGCTTACCTTTACCCTAAAAGAAACAGAATTGAAAAGTTATAATTTTCGGTACAAAGGCAGAAAAATAATAATTTATAGCAATGAAATGGGTTGTTGCAAATTACTATTTTGAATTTTAGTTTGACAATATTATCAATTTTTTATTCAAAAATCTTCGTTTTTTTTCAAAAACTATCGTATTTATTTGTATCCGATTTTGAACTGTCTTAAACACTAGCGTGCACAGGGTGGGGCAACATGGGGCAACTGCCCAACCATCCTCAGAAATTTGTTCTAAATTTGTTCAGGGGGTTTCCGTAAACGACGTAATTACGAAAACGTCTATATTGTTGCCCCACCTTCCTCGAGGAGTTGGGCACGCTAGTGGTCTTAAATCTAGCAAAGGAAAAAAAATGAAAGAGCAAAAAATACGTATTTTTGGGACTTTAATTTTTAGTAGATAACCCGAGCAGACGGAAATAACTTGGAAATAATATCTTTTGATATTTAGGAATACTAGGCCAACAACATTTAATGTTATTTATTGCGCAATTCTCACTAACTTGGACTTCGCACTAAATTATTGCTATCGATCGCACTATTGCGACTTGTCAAACTGGCTTGAGAAATTTAAATTTTCTCAAAAAAAGATCAAAGCGAGCCGATGTTGCTCACCTGTCAATCGCAATTTCAAAGTGCGACTGTCCAGTTTGGTGGAAACTGCGGCTGGAAATGTAAATAAACAACTGCTGGTTGCCTAGTTTTTTCGAATTCTTGTTGTCAAAAGTGCGAGAGAAAAGTGCGGGCTTAGTCCAAGTTACAGTGCAAGGATCAATATAACAAGATTTGTTATTCGTCGTTGTGAGATTTTTGTTATTGAATTGTTATTGTAATAACAGACTTATAACACTTTTAGTTATTCTTCGAACAAATCTTTGTTATTATTTTTTGTTATTTTAACAACTAATTCGATCATCCCAATAACAGTTGGCGGTATTCTTCAATAACAAAAAATGTTATCCCTAAGGTGATATGGCTTTCAATCAATATCAGACCAATAACAAATTTTGTTATAATATCATAAACTGTTATTAAACTCTTATGCATAAATGGATTTTTCAAGAAGATTCCATAACACTTTCTGTTATTTTAACAGTGTTTGTTATTGAAATGGCATGAATTTTGTTATTACCGTCTGTCCGGGTAAGAAGCCAAATAAAAAATTCTGATTTTTTTCCGTGTACCTACGTTTTTTTGAAAAGTCCTGATCATGAACTACAATTAAGACCAAGACACCTAATCGATCAAAAGGTTGAACTGATTTGAATTGTCTTGAATATTATATTGAAAATGAATAAATTTGATGGTTTATGACATCACAAACAAAAATTTGAATCGGTATGTCATTTTCTAAATGGACTTCACTGTTTTGCCTGAATGTAAATAAATAATATTCCAATACTGGCTGTTGCAGGAATCGGTTTACTCTAAATGCCCCACTCATTGTGTCTGTGTGTGTGTTTGTCTCGGAAAGCCTTTCAATCAAAATCATAAAACCAACGCTCGAAAATGTAAATATTTGCCGCCCCTTCTGCGATGAATGAAATGAAAAATCAACAAACTACTGCCCTCCATTTTTGTGAAACGTGTCACAAAGAATACACGAGCTGCCACTTTTTGAGCAACAACCTTAACCTGACAGTGAATATTTCCCATCCCTCCGTCAGTCGTGCTTGAGTGATAACTGCGTGACAGATGTCCGGATTGGGGGGAAAAGCGTATGGAGCTACACGCGCGCGGTTCGAGTATTTTTATCGCACGGTGGCCGCCACCGTTGGCAAACAATCTCGCGTACGAAGTTTTGTCCAAATATTTGCGCCAGATCAACGACCAGGCGCTCCCATCCAACGGGGTCCACGTGTAGTTATTTACCGTGGAACTAGTTACTTGAGACATTTTTTTGATTATTAAGTTTTGAGCTGAGCTTCGAATTGATAGGCAATAATTTTTTTGGGGAAATTTATTCATTTAGTTTTTGTGAAGGATAATTTCAATTTGTTATGGAATAGTATTTGAAATATTTTCAATTTTATAAGTTAAAAAAAATCACGTCGTCGTCCATAAGTTTAATCTTTTTAACAATAATGTTTCTTATCTAGAATCTTTAAATACTGAAGAAATAAACTGTAAATTAAAGAACTGAATATGAATTTTCCAGGTTTCAAAAATTTCATAGTTAATCGATGAATACCAAACCAACTCCTTATCACGGTAAGCCAAAATTCCAACAAACAAACCCTCTCCCCATAGAGAACGATCGAGAAGATGCGGCTCGTGCGTTTTGGCGATTGACAAGTGACTGGTCAGTTTTGCACAAACACACAAAACACACTGACTGGGTGTTCCTCCTTTACACCGACTGCAGTAGGCTACGGTTGTTTGGTAGAAATTTTGCGCGTGTCAGTCAAGAGCGTACTAATGTTGTTCCCTGCAAATATCTAGCTTGTAGTTAGTGTCAACAGATTCTTCTCGAAAAACGTGACGGGCGGTACTTTTGCTATTTTTGAGCACGAGTCAATCTTGAATAAACCTTTTATTTCATGAAATTGGCGAACTAAATATTTTCGTTTTTGTTTTTGTTAATTGACTAGCAGAATGATTTGATTAATTTTTAAAATGATTTCTACGTAAAACTTATGATTATTTGGTTTTATAAACAAAAAAATATCTTTAAGGTTTTTGACATTCAAATATCACATGTGTTTGCATTATGCAGACACGTGATTTTGTGATTTTCTTCAAAATATTTATTTTTAGTAGCGATGTCCTCCTCCATTACCAAAAAGGAACCATTAGGGCATCGCAAAACTGGCCATTTTACAACACATCGACGTCGTCGTGCTAGCTTGTCGCACCCGCCATTTTGACGTTCCGAGAAAAACGCGTTTTAATGTTTGACCTTGAATATTCAAAAACGAGAGCACGCAATGTAAACAATAACAAACACGTTTTGTTTGGCTCACCATTCTGTGCATTGTCCCAAAGTTTGGTTGAAGTTGGTTGCTGGAGTCCCGAGTTATAATTACAAATGTTTACGGTAGTCTAGCTTGTACGTGCGACAAACGCATCCTGACTTTCCTGGCATGAAATCCCTTTGGCCTTTTGTCGCACTTACATCAATTTTCATGTAGTGACAAAATAGCACGACAAGATTGAAACTACTTTCATATGTAAAGTGACAAAAATGCACGGAGTTTTTTCGGTTTTTGTTGAATATCTCAGGATTGAAATCGAATTTTGGGGATCTGTGAAGGTCAAAAGGTGAGGCATTGTGAGCTGCACAAAATGTCGTTCTTAACTCAATTTGGCCCAAAATGCACGTACGACAAGTTAGCACGATGGCGACGACATAACAGACTAATCTTTCCACACCCCTGAGAGGGTGGAGTCCAGTTCGCCCACGCAATCCAGCCCAAGAGTCGTTGACCAAAAAAGCCAGGGCAAACAAAAACACTCATGCATTCCCGGGTTTCGGATGTTTTACTGTTGGAGTTGGACATAGAGAAAAGATAAGTTGTTTGTTATTTATAACATGTGCACATCTATTACTGGGCAACCAAGGGCACATTTTGGTCGCTGGTATTTGCACAAGTAATATCAAAATTTGGTTTTTTCATACCATTTTTAGTGCAGCAGTTGCATTTAGTGAAAAAACGGAAATGATCCATATGCAACAGCCAAATCTACTCACCTGATGATTCCATGTTGTTTTTAGTGATATACCAAATTGTTTTTTGTTTTTAGTGGTGTACCAAATTGTGCCATCCTGATTTAGAAAATTTTTCACAATTTCAAGTCATATCTTTAGGGGGTACATCAAAAATGTTTAAAATCAAATTTGAAATTTCCGGTTTTCAATGAAAGCATTCGCTTTGAAACATCATTTTAGGGCAAAATTAATTTTTTTGTAAAAATTGGTCAAAATTTTCAAATACCAAAATAATGCCAAAATGTGCCCTCCTGACTTAGAAAATTTTCCACAATTTCAAGTCATTTCTTTACCACCATTGACAAATTCTGCAATTTTGCAATATCAAAACAATATCTTAAATTTGTATGATACCACATTTTGCTCTTGCATAATCCGTAAGACAAATTTTAAAGGGTCCAGGAATTCCAAAATTTGGTATTGATACCGGAGAAAGGTATTATTACGCATTTCCCTTGTTATTTACCCATGCTCGAGAAGGGTTACTTCAATAGACAAATTTAACAATCTTTTTAATAACATCGTGTTTGAAAGAAAATTATTCAGTTTTATATGTTATATCACATTTAAATATCATATCCAAGATGAGAAAAAAATTAATAATTTTTCATTTGTATCGATGTAGTTTTTGAAAGATTCAAGCTCAGCCAGAGCAATTCTCAACCAAAACCGGAAATGGATTTTATTTGTATTTTTTTATTTGACTTAAACTTTGTGGGGGCCTTCCCTATGACCAAATATGCTATTTTGCGTCATTGGTTCACCCATACAAGTTTCCATACAATTTTGGCTGCTGTCCATACAGGGGGTAGCGAAGAAGCCGCCATCTTGGAAGTTCAGAAAACAAACACTCAGAATCAGTATTATTGATATTATTTTGGTAACACGAAGTGTGTAATCCTGGTTCAACTCAAAAGTCCCATGCAAATGTGTAAAACCAAACTAAAAAATGTGTAATGCCGATTCACAGTGTACGGGCGCACTGTTTGATCGACCAAAAGAAAAAAAGCAAAAAAACAGAAAAATCACTTTTTTCGTTATGAATTTTCAACCCATATTGGGATGGAATCTCCAAGGATATGATAGAATTCGCCATCGGTAATACAATTCACGTGTTTTTTCAGGTATTTATCGTTTGAATTGCGGGAAAATTGAAAATCAAAAATCCAAACAATGGTTTGTTATGGGCTACCATTTGACAGCTAGTGCTTTTGTTGTGGGCTCTCATTTGACAACCGTGCTAATGTCGACTGTTGTCAGTTTGCTTTGGTCGGAATAGGGTTGCCATCCCCCCGTGTCCATACAAAAATGGTATGTAAATATTCAAGCAGCTGTAACTTTTGACTGAATTTTCTGATCAATTTGGTGTCTTCGGCAAAGATGTAGGTATTGTTGAGGACTTTTGAAAAAAAATAGGCACACGGAAAAAAAAATTGCAGTTTTTTTTATCAACTTCTTATTCACTAAAACTCAATTTCCCAAAATACGTATTTTTTGATTTTCGAGATTTTTTGATATGTTTTAGGGGAAACACGAAAATTGAAGTTTTCTTAATCTTACCAAAACAACCCACCATTTTCTAATGACCATATCTCAGCAACTAATGGTCCGATTTTCAATGCATTTTAAATGGGCGTAATATTCAATGTTTGGCCCTTTTAAAATGTTAGTCTTGATTTTAAAAATTTCAAATTATTTTTTTCGAAAAGATCGGAAAATTTCACGAATGTTTCATGTATTAACATTGAAAATCGAACCATTAGTTGCTGAGATATCGTCATTAGGAAATGCTGGGTTATTTTGGTGAGATTAAGAAAACTTCTTGAATTTTTTTTGAAAAGGTCCAATAAACCAAATTTTCAGTTTTTGCTTTTTGGGTGTTTTTCAATACCCCTGACTCAAGGCGGTTTTAAAAACACCCAAAAAGCAAAAACTGGAAATTTGGTTTATTGGACCTTTTCAAAAAAAAACTCCAGACTTCAATTTTCTTGTTTCTTTTTCAAAAAGCGGCTCTATCTCAGCAACCCGAGGTCCAATCTTCAATGTCTCTTAGACAATTTTATAGCAAATTTTCTGAACTTAAAAAAAATGTTTTTAGAAATGGTCACTCATTGTCACTATTTTTAAAAATTGAAAAAACTGAAAATATTTCGCTAAAACCAAACTTCCGGTGGCTATATCTTGAAAAATCTGTAAAGTACTTTTCGATTGCAAATTCAATTTTGCATTAAAAAATAATGTCAAACTTGTTTTTACATGAAACTTCGTTTTTTTTCCAAAAAATCACTGTTTTTTCAAAAATTCATAACTCAGCGGCAGATTTTTTGACCATGTTTCTCTATGGCTCAAAAGTTGCGGATTTTTGTCTCCTAAAACTTTTTAATAAATCTCGAAAATCAAAAAATACGTATTTTGGGAAATTGAGTTTTTGTAGAAAAAAGTTGATTAAAAAGTGCAAAAAAAATTTCCGTGTACCTTTTTTTTCTCAATAGTCCTCAACAATACCTACAACTTTGCCGAAGACACCGAATTGATCAGAAAATGCACTCAAAAGTTAAAGTTGTTTGAATATTTACATACAATTTTTGTATGGACAGCAGCCAAAATTGTATGGAGACTTGTATGGGTGAACCAATGACGCAAAATAGCTAATTTGGTCATAGGGAAGGCCACCACAAAGTTTAAGTCAAATAAAAAAATACAAAAAATAAAAATGGTCGAAATAGGCCGATTTGGTAGAGAGTTGCTCAACCATTTTAAATATTTTGGTTGATGTCTGTTTTACAATTTTGTTTTGTTAAATTTCATCCTGGATTGGGATTTATTTATTTTCAATGAAGCTTTTGAGATGAAATGCTTATTTTGTACGAATCTCACCATAATGCGTTTTTCATTATTTGACAAAACTTTTCCGATGTCATTAATTTTAAGTGAATTACTCATCACTTTGTCCGCCACGAAACCTGATACCAGCTCCAATTTAAACAACTTTTCATGATTGATAATCCAACGCCCTCGGCCAATACTTTTTTTTCCTCCCTCCCCTTGGCCGGGGTTGTCCTTTTGTATTCCGGGTCAGCAGTGATGAATCCGATTACACTTTTGCGTAAATATGCCGCCACCGCCAACACTGGGGTGGACACGATCCGGCGGATTTGCGGGCGGCCTACCTTGCAGGGGCGCATCATCATCGGCACTAACTGTGTCGGGTGAGGTTATGTCACGGCGCAAGGTTTTTTTTTCAGGGCAACGTGAGCTGACAGCAAAACCACACGGAAGTCGGAAGGGACAAGCCAGCCTATTTGTATGCAATCCATCGCACAAAAGTCCAGGCGACATCTGTTCTTGGAGGGGGGAGTTTGGTGTAGGTATTTTAAGAAGGAGGAAAAAAAGGGTGAAACTGCACCCAAAAAAAAATCTCTGGGTTAGGTGAGGGAGTTGAGGGGACGAGCGTTGGTGATGGGCAGGAAAAACAATCTTCCGGAGGAAATTATGTCAACAGTGATTTACATAATCAACGCTGAAAGCCTCGAGAGAAACGAGATGGAAAAGGGGGAGCTGGAAAATGAGGGTGGAAATATTCTGATGCGTCACAGCAGCACTGTGATGGGGAAGAACTGGGATCAGGAAATTAAAGATGAACGTTTTGGGGTTGACTAGTTGCTTTTTGCAACGAATGAGATGTACAGAAGGGTTTGAAGTATTCAGATTGTTTGTCCAAGTTACTTCCAAACGAAATTCAGGATTTTCATTTATTATCCATTTGAGAAAATTTCGCTATGAAAATTAATTTAGCGAAAAGAAAACGTAGTTAAAAATAAATTGAAAATTTCAATCTTCGTATGAAAATTAATAGTTTGAAGTTGAAGTTGATAAGAAGTTAGCAGTAGTTCTCTGTATCAAATTGTCTAAACTTTTTTCATTAATTTTATAATCGTCAACCTTTGGAAACATTACCATTGCGTTAAACTATTTTTAGCCCTTGTATAGCATTAATTTAACAAAGAAACCCAAACCTTCACCCTAACCTCAAATAAATTTACAATACAGTCACCTACCAGCGACCCGCTTCTCCAATTTCGTTTTCAATATCTTTAACCGCAACTGTCTAATATTTCACGGGCAATAATTTGAAACATTTCCAAATTGCTAGCCCGGTACAATCAAATACCTTTCTCCGCTTCCGAGCTGGAACGTCTGTCGGCTGCGGTTGAACCCTCCCGTATACACCCGGCGGGTGTATCTCCAACTCCATGGATGTGGCAATCGTCTAACCCTTTCTCCCAAATCAAGATTCAACCAAGTCTTTAGTAGTAACGAACGTCCAAGTCCTGGTTCCGCGGTTCCAGGCACAAACCCAGAATCAATAGCTGGTTTGCTTCGGTGAGCACTCACTCCCATATTTTCCCCGGTTATCTTGGAAAAAGTTGAAGCTTACACAAAAACACTTGTTCGCCTGTTACCAAAGGAGAGGACCATTTAAATTCAGCATTGAACAGATAAGCCACTTCGAGGCGAGGATTTCCTAGAAAACCAACCACCCCGGAGAACGGATTCCCAAACCATCCGCTTCCCACGGAACCGATTTTGGAGGGGGAAGAGGGTAGCCGTTCTGTGCCAGGCTCTCTGCACGAAAATATAGATGGAAAGTTGATAAAATTTAATTAAAATTTCCATTCCGAAGGTGCCACCGGCACCAGCACCGCTGCCACTATCACCCCTCCAAAATCTTCCCAAGCTTCCTGGGAACAGAAATAGGTGAAATTGTACGGGGGCCGTAATTTACCGGGAAATATGCCTGCCGGAAGTACATTCGGAAAAGGGAATAAGTTTTCGAAGGCTGGGCCCGATTTTTACCAAGTCAATTTACTGTCAAACCGGAGGAGCATACACATCCAGAGTATGGGGTAATAGGTCGTGGTTTCAACTTGTAAGGCTAACCAGCCAAAGAGAGGTTTCCTTACCCTTACGATCCTTAACCGCAAAGGTGAGGTAAGAAACGAAGCCTTGGCATTCCGAGAGACAAAGACAGTTGTCTAACATTATTGGAATAAGTTGTAAATTGGTAGTTTATGTCAGTTTAGTGTCTATCTGTGTGTATCTAGGTGTGACAATGGAATGTTCTAGATAAAGGATATAAGTTTTAGCTCTTTACGGCTGAATGAATAGTTATGTTGGAATTTTCAATTACCTTATGAATATCTAATGAAGACTCATACATTTTTAAAGATATTCCGTATGAATTTTAATAGCATTGAGTAAGTATTAATCTATTTTTCAAAAGACACTTTTTGTAAAATTTTGCAATATAATTGCAAACCATTTTTTTGTTATTCTTATTGAGGATAAGGGTTTTATGTTACTTCGACACCGTCGTGCTAACTTGTCGTACGTCGCTGTTTGACGTTCCGAGAAAAACGCGTTTTAATGTTTGACCTTGAATTAACAAAAACTAGAGCACGAAATGCAAAAAATCACAATCACGTTTTGTGTGGTTGATCACGTTTTGTGTGGTTGATCATTCTGTGTCATCATCCCGAAGTTTGGTTGCTGGAGTCCCGAGTTATAATTACAAATGTTTACACTAGTCGAGCTTGTATTTGTGTCAAACGCGTTCTGACCTGAAATCCCTTTGGCCAATTATCGCACTTAAAATAATTTTCAGACTGTGTCAAGATAGCACAACAAAATTGAAACTTCTTTCATATGAAAAGTGACAACAATGCATAGAGTTTTTTTTCATTTTTATTTGAATATTTCAGAATTGTCATTGAATTTTGGAAATGTGTGAAGGTCAAAAGGTGAGGCGCTGTGAGCTGCACAAAATGGTTAATGGCACAAGTTAGCAAGACAGCAACGGTTTGAAAAATGAACTTTCTAATTATATAATATTCTAATTATATTAATATTAACTCTTTGCTCCTAATTTTTCATTCGTTTAAAAGACAAGTTCGTGTGATTTTTTTTACAGGTTTGTTCTTTTATGTTTTTGTTTAGTAATGTTATATGCACTTTTGTATCTCATTTAGTTTTATCTTATATCTTTAAGGTAAACTGATAGTGTTCCTTTTTTGTGTTACATATTTATGCACTTATTATCTTGTTAAATTGTTTATATCTATCTTGCTAATAAATTTGTCTGGATACATTTTTTCTGATGAAATATTTCTTTAATTTATGTTGAACAAGCAAAATTACAAATAAGAAGAAATCTACCTATGTTTTCGCAATTCGCAATTTTCAGTGTAAGAACGAGCCTTGACCGATCTTATGCACCAGGTTCCTGACGAACACGCACTGCCCTTATACTACATCTCACCCTTGCTCTGAGTTAGTACGAGCAACACGCTAGAACACGCTTTGAGTGTTCGTGCCAGGCATTCACATCTTCTATTCCGGTTACGCATTTTAACCCGGCCGGGGTGGTACATTACGTAGGGTTTGATGTAAGTATAAGCGCCTAACCATTTAAAGTGTGCCTATCAACTTTCATTAAAGCAAAACCTTTTTTATTTTTTAGTTTGAAATCAAAAGCTAGTTGTTATTTTACTGTGTATTGTTTTCTCCTGAATTCTTTCCTAGTGTTGAGTCGTGTTTATGTGTTGCTATTTCTTTTGTCGCGGTGTTTCGTTACAATTTTTGGTCCTAAGCATGTTATAAAGTTTACCAAAAGTACAATAGTAATATTTGTGTTGAATTGAGTAAGGGATCAAACCTCACTTGTTAGAGGAAAAGGGTAAAGATTGAAAACAATAGACAGTAAAAGAGAAAATATTTTATAAAAAATCAAGAAACAATAGTAAAAGAATTATGATTCTATTTTAAAGAATAAAAATGAGAAGCTGGAAGTAGTAGATGTAAAATTAGACAAATCAAAATCAAAATCACTAGACACTAGACAATAGTTAATAAATAGAGATAAATACAAACTAAGATTATAGTAATGATTATTTATAGGACATGTAAAGAATTCTTCAAATAAATAGATTCGCAATAATTTCCAAAAAGATTAGGCAAATGATAAATAGATTTGATATTAGTAGTACATTAAGGAAAAGTATATTTTAAAGAAAAAAACAAAGTTTGTTACAGCAGTATCAATTGGTAAAAAAGAGTGAAAAAGCTTTGAGAGATAAGAGAATCAAATGTTAGTAAAATCAAAATCAAATGATGGATATTAAATAAAAGAATCAGTGAAGAAGTTACAATCAGTAGAGCAAAATAAATGTCAGAATATCAAATGTTGTCGACTTAAATAATTTTATACCAATACTGTTCAGACTCGATTATCCAAAGGTTTGTATGAGACTTCGGATAATCGAATCATGAACAAGAATTTGTTCTCTGGAGAAACGCAACAGCCTACTTTTTGCTTCCAAAAAATGGATTTGAAAATCAATACCATTTAATGTCAGTGAGAAAAAGTTCTACTTTTCATACTGAAATGGGTGCTGAAAAGTTGCATTTTTCAACACTTGTATCGAAAAGTAAAAAATTTCTATGGCGTCATCCACAAAGTATGTCACGCTAAAATCGGCCAAAATTAACCCCCCCCTCCCCCCTATGTCACACTTTGTCACGCTGGCTCTGACCCCCCTTCGAAAAGTACGTCACGTTTGGTCGGACCCCCTCCCCCCACTCTCTTGTTTTTTTTTACAATTTTATCATGATTTTTAAAAAGGATTATTTTTGAATTCGGAATTTAATCGAGAATGTTTTTAATTTATACAGGTTTCGTTTGGATTTGTTTATTTTGTTCATTATTCTAATGATAGAAATCACCATCACCATCAGACCGATTCTTAGCGAAGCTACACAAAAATGCCACATTTTTCAATTTTCAATGTGATTTTTCAAATGAAAGATTTCATTTTTATTATGATTAAATAACTGCAATGTGCTTTAAATGCGTTTTCTTACCTCAAAAGATAAAAATATTGACCAAATGAAGTCTGCAAGCCATCGAACGGGAGAGGTTTTTTCATAAATCTGCTCCTTTCGTTGTCCCGTCACGGAAAGAAAAGGCTGGCAAAATCTCAAATTTGAACCAATTCTATTAGTTTACGGAGCAAAAGATTCGTTTTTCATTTCGTGATAATGTGTAGAAGAGCAAAAGTCTAAAAAATCAAACTGGCCCTTTTACAGCCAAATCGCTGAAAAAAAACTTGTGATTTTTTTCAAAAAAGTAGCCGAAGAATCTGTCATTCCACTTTTTTTAAGCATATTAAATCTGCCATTAAAAACTCTGTTTCTTAAAGCCTTGAATCGTGTTTGATTTATGAGTAAAGTTTATCAAACATTAAACTTTTGAAGCTTTATTTAAAAAATGAATTTTCAGTGTTAAAGAAATAGTCTAGCGTGACGTCACAGTCTCACGTACCCCCCTCTCCCCCTTGTCACACTTTGTCACACTTGCGACAACCCCCCCTCCCCCCCTAGAGCGTGACGTACTTTATGGATGACGCCTATATTGTTTTGTTTTGAACTGTGAATTTACTTAACACATGAATGTTTGACATAAAATTCCATTCAAAAAGCGTTTTTCGGAATTGCTTAAAATTGTAAGCAACTCGTTGCAAAACTTGTTTTTTTTTCAGCATTCGTCGTATTTATCCAACTCGGTTAACCTTGTTGGATAAATATTAGGATGTGAAAAAATGACTTTTTGGCGGGCATTCAAGGGTATGGTCCGGTGGGCATACTAAGCCCAAATCCAAAATATGAGCTTTATTGGACGTAACAGGAGCTGGCGCTCCGCTCTTTAATTTTAAATGGGATTTAACCCGTAAAAAAAGATTTTTTCTGTAATGTCACTTTTTGAGGCATTTTGGCTACTGACGCGTTTATTTTCAACATCATTGGCGTGGAGGCCAGATCCTTGCGCATTTTTTTTGGTATATATAACATTGAAATTTGGAGCACACTGGAGTTCGGTACAGACCTTCAAAGTTTGGCATTTTTTCGAAAAATTGTCCCCAGCAAAATCAAATGACGTCAAGGGCGTCGCGAGGCGCGACGCATATCTTTTTTTGCCGGGGCCGATTTTTCGAAAAAATACGAAACTTTGAAGGTCTGTACCGGACTCTATAGGGTGCTCCAAATTTCAATGTTATATATACCAAAAAAATGCACAACGATCTGGCCTACACGCCAATGATGTTGAAAATAAACGCCTCAGTGGCCAAAATGCCTCAAAAAGTCACATTTTTGAAAAAAATCTTTTTTTACGGGTTAAAGCCCATTTAAAATTGAAAGGCGGAGCGCCAGCTCCTGTTACGTCCAATCAAGCTCATATTTAGGACTTGGGCTTAGTATGCCCACCGGAACAAACCCTTGAATGCCCGCCAAAATGTCATTTTTGTTACACTCTAATAAATATACGACCTTTGCTGAATTTCTTTTGTTTTGTGCAACTTATTTTATTATCTTCTATTTATATTTCATTTTTTATTTTCTTACTTTTAACATCTAACTCGAGTTCTGCTACTCAATTTTAGTCAAGTCAATAAATCGACGCCATTTTGGCCGCCATCGTGGATTCAATAATTCTCAATCACTTAAGCATTGTTTAGGGGTCATACCTAATCTCGACAATCACAAATAAGGCGTTGAACTATTCTTTTGATGATTCGATTATCCGATCATTTGAATATGCGAAGTGAATGTTTTCCAAAGGTTTCGTATAATCGAGTCTGAACTGTAGTAGTCTATGTAAAAAGTTGCAGAAGCAGAATTCTTCAGTGAGAGTCGTAAATTTAGCCAACAAGGTTTACCGAATTGGATAAATACAGAAGTACTGACAAAATCATGTTTTGTAACGAGTTTAATACATTTTTTATGCAACTCCGGAAAACAACCTTTGAATTGGAATTTTAGCAGTGAATGGCGTGTTTCCCTATTTAAATGTTATTTTCCGTCAAGATGAGTGTTTGTATCCAAAATAGTAAAGACAAGTATAATAATTTTCAATACATGTGCTAAAAAGTTAAACTCAAATGAATATTGCATTTTGTCGAGATTCGATATTCGTTACAGCATCTAGATGCCATAACAAATTTAACCTTCACTGGTGTCCCGGCGTGCGAATGTCCAGAATAAATAAAATAAATTGCGTAACAAAGAAAGGTGTAAAGTGGATGCTGATTAAGGGGCCCGCTACTGCATTGAGCCGGTTAAACAAGTCTAAAAAAATCAAGAACCCACGATGATGTAGGCGTCAGAGGGTAAACAAGACGCCGATCTCGTCTCTCGATCGTGCGGGTCTGGTCCAACCGGTTTGACGAGTTCGAGGCGATTCTGCGAGCGAGCTGTTTTTATTCTGGCCTCTTGAGACACCGCACGGCTTCAGAACACGTTTCCGAGAGTTGGCGAGCTTTTTTTTTGTTGGTGCTAGAAACTCGTCCGAGGAAGAAGGTCAAGAAGTGCAAATCACTGGTACGGTGGGCTTGAGTAAATTCGTGGTTTAGAGAACTTTTTACATCTAACCCGGTTTTATACCTCTTTAATTTGCATACAATCCCACTGTCCTCAACGATGTTGTTTATATTGAAAACACCTCACTTTCATCTTCTAAAATCGTGTCCAGAAACAGGTTTTTTGTTTACATTTTAGCTTACGCTTTGAGAGAACTGCTGCTGCTGACTGCGCTGTGCTGAATACTATATTAGTCACAAAAACAGGTTTTAATTTATTTCCTCGCGATTGTAGCTGGTTCTGTTTATATTTTAAGCTCTGTATCACTTCCATCAGGGAGATCTGATGGCGGGAGTGGGTGGATCAGTTTTATGGCCGAGATGGTGTCAATTTTATTGGGTTGGGTTGTTTTGTTCGAATCTTTGATTTTGTGTTGTTTATGATCGATTAATTTTATGATTTAGGTACTTGGACAAGTTTTTGTGCTTTATTTTATGAGGTTTAGCTTTTAAATTGTTACACCTGAAATTCGAAAATATAAGTATCGAAAAACATGTTAATCCAATCAAATTAGAAAATGTGCCAATAATATTCAAAAAACACTTGCTACAATCATGCTATGTGACTTTCAATATTTTGTCATGTAACCTTTATACATCCTCGAAATCTGAGACCTTGAAATCTAATATATTGATGAAAATGTGTTGTAAAGTTTTTAACACATGAAGTTTCAGTTGAATCCGATCAAATTAAAATTTCATATTTTTTAGACGCATCACAGCTGATACCGCATTGATTCAATTGATTTGATTTAGTTATAAATACAAATCAATTGAAATACGAAACTTGTTTGCAAACGATTAACCCTAACACAAAATTAAATCGTAACTTAATTGGTTTAAAAAAATCTTTACTTATATATATCTTACAGTATGTAAAAAAAGTATTTACACCCCTTGGGCACTATGCACATTTTGTGATGAAACATGTAAACAATTTAAAGTTTGACAAGAACCTAGTACTACGTTTTGTTCAGAAACTTATACCAAACATTTTGCTACAAAAAGCTCATGAAAAGATGATTTTTATAAAAAGTTATATAACAAATACTATTACGAAAATAAAAAAGGTGCAAAAAAAGTGTGTACACCTTTCGAAAAATTAACATAAATAATGTTATTTGTTGACAAATCACCATAAATCCAGTCTCCCACCTCCAAATAGGCATCCTTGACTGATTAAAAAAATAATTTGGATTGAATATAAAGTTTACTAACTACTTAGTATAAAAGTTTTTATAACTCTGGAAATTCTATATAAAACTTATCTAACTTAATTTTGCAAACTTTTAATTCAACTAAATGTCAATATATTACCATAGAATTGCTAAATAAACATGTTGGAGTGGGTATAACACCGTTTTGGGGGTATTTGTATCGATAGAATAGAGTTTTTCGTTGGAATTTCGTACCAACCCGGAATTACGTCGTCGGAAAATCCGCCGGCACCCGAACCGGTCCACAATTCATAAGTCAACCTATGTGGCATCAGAAAGGGCATAAAATTTCCGATCTTTTGATACCCATACATCCAGGTTTTCTATAAAACCTACGTTTTTAAATACCTAGGTAAAAACGTTGTTATGGTTTCGTTTGAGCAACCTGCCAAAAATGTATGGAATTTCGTATTTTTTGTTCTCGTGGATCAAACTTACTTTTTGCCCAGGTATTTAAAAACGAAGGTTTTAAAGAAAACCTAGATGTATGGGTATCAAAAGATCGGAAATTTTATGCTCTTTCCGATTCCACATAGGTTGATTTGTGAATCGTGTACCGGTTCGGATGCCGGCGGATTTTTCTACGACGTTATTCCGGGTTGGTACGAAATTCCAACAAAAATCTATTCTATCTATACAAATAACCCCAAAACGGTGTTATACCCACTCCAAAATGTTTATTTAGCAATTCTATGGTAATATATTGACATTTAGTTGAATTAAAAGTTTGCAAAATTATGTTTAGATAAGTTTTATATAGAATTTCCAGAGTTATATAAACTTTTATACTAAGTAGTTAGTAAACTTTATATTCAATCCAAATAATGTTTTAATCAGTCAAGGATGCCTATTTGGAGTTGGGAGACTGGATTTATGGTGATTTGTCAACAAATAACATTATTTATGTTAATTTTTCGAAAGGTGTACAAACTTTTTTTGCACCTTTTTTATTTTCGTATAAGTATTTGTTATATAACTTTTTATAGAAATCATCTTTTCATGAGCTTTTTGTAGCAAAATGTTTGGCATGAGTTTCGGAACAAAACGTTGTACTAGGTTCCTGTCAAACTTTAATTTTTTTACATGTTTCATCACAAAATGTGCATAGTGCCCAAGGGGTGTAAATACTTTTTTTACATACTGTATATATCTTATATCTTATATATCTTTATATCTTTTTTCCCAAAAACTAGGACTCGGATTTTTTTTTAAATAGATGATCTTTATATTATCAATTCCAGATCAAGGTTTTCCAAATCTCTGAATTGCAAATGTAACACCCTGGAACAAATAAAAACACTAATTGATTTGAATTTTAGCAAGTTTTATTTTTTTAACTTAAGAATTATGGGGCTTTTATTTGAATCAACTTTGAAAAATTGTTACGAACTTTCAAACTTGCAGGGTGTTTTTTGACACAGTTAAAAAATAGGTGGCAGATTTTGAGTATTTTTTTTTAAATTTCGCACAAGTTTCTGTTAAATTTCACATTTAACGCATTATTTCAGGTAAAATTACTCAAAAAGGTATAAATATTCAACCAACCAATTTTTTCCAAAATTCAATTTTTTTCACTGTTTAGAATCAAGAATTTTTTTCACGGGTGCCTCGATGGATTGATCAAATTAACTGAAATTTTGGTAGAAGACGTTGGTAGAAGCCGGATTTTGAACATTAGTTGTATAAAAAAATTAAACCGAGCAAGGGCAATTTTTAATTTTAACAAATCAATTTCATTTTTCTAGCAGTTTAAGATGTAGGTAAATGTAAATACCTTCAGAAGACAATTTAACTAAACCTCAAGCATTTATGCTAAACTTATGCAAAAAAAAATTAAATTATTTTTTTCTAAAAATAATTATAGAGATAATTGACCAACACAATTGGTCAATGTTATTGATTTTTTGCATTTTTACTGTTTTTCAACATTTTTGAAATTAAGTGCAACATTTAGTATCGATCCATTTCCAACCTTTTTCCACGTTACATCACTGTTCAAAACCTTCAACTTTGCATTCCTGTTCGGCTCGTTACTCATCAGAACATAACAGCAGCATGCAGCTTCCTCCTGCATATTTCAATTCCACTCGGTTTCGATGCCCAATGGCCATCGGTACTTCATCATCATCAGCACCGAAAAATGCACACACAAAACATGGAAAACATTTCCGAAATGTTCGTTCGTTCTTATCGATATGACTCGCCGCCCCCCTCAGTCAGTGGGGACCGATGAAAGTGTCCCCTTGGGGCCAAGTGGAAATATAGTTTCGACGTGGGCCACTTTGGGAACCCTTTTCCTGTTTTGGGAAAGATAATGAACAGTAAATAAAATTTGTTGTAAATTAAAATTGACTGATGAGTTAAGAATAAAAATTAGGATTCTTAGCATAAAACATATAAATAAAAAATAAAAGCAACAAGACAAGTTCAGAAAGCTTAAAAACGAACAGGAATAACTTAAGATAAGAGAACTTGAGACGTTCATGAAACAAATAGGCAACAAACAAACAAAAAGAACTTTGCACTAACGGAGAATTCAAAATGATTTTTAACAATCTTTACTTGCAGTGTAAACCAAACAAGTGGGGAGGTGGAATAATCTATCCATCAAAACGTTGCAACATAACACGCAGCCAGGGACCGGTGTCCGGTGAGTTTTTGGACACACCGGCCACCAATTCCTGCTGGTTCTAGTCTCTTGGTCGCCCTCTCTATGATGGATACAATGTTCATATCTAGCGCAAAAGGCCCACGGGGCAGGCCAAACCCTCCTCATCGCACACAACAACACTATGGCAGAGAGAGTCAGAGAGATATAGCAGAATTTATTCATGGCATTTTCTATATTTTATGGATGAAATATATGCGCATATAAATTGATGATAAATGTGGTTATAAATTCGAGTTTGTTGGGATATTTTTCCTCCCGTGAATATACGTTGCCCTTTTTTTACTTCTTATTTTGGGCTCCGTAGCTCTGCTTTCACATATGAGACGACGCACACCCCCTCATGAGTGAGGTGAGATAATGTTTTACTGCTCCGAGGCAGAAAGAGGCAGAATATTGATGGGAAATGAATCAAAGCCGCGCGAGAATGAGCCTTCCTCCTTTGAAGGTTAGGCGATACGAGATGTTTTTCGTCGTTAAGGTGAAGATATGCGATGTTTTTGTGGGGGCTTGTCTGATGGGACTTTAAATTCTATTTTGCATGTTTAGAGTATATTGGCTGTCAACGAAGTTCGGGAGGGCAAATGATACATAGAGCTTTTAGTATGGTGAAAAAAAAAACAAAATTTGTATTTAAATTAGCTATTATGCGTAATTTGTTTAGATTCTTTAGAAATCGAATTGATTTGAACTTAATTCAGCAGGGATAGTTCAGTTGAGGAAATATTAAATTTTTCTGAATGTTTAAAAAGTAGCGCTACTAGTAAACAAGTTGAATTTTTTAAAATAATTTTTGCCATACTACACATGAGGGTGTACAGTAAACAAAAATCATGAAGCAGTTCTCTCAGATTTCGGTAATTCGATTTTTTTTTGTATTTTTCAATCCGACTGAAACTTTTTTGGTGCTTTCGATATGCCCAAAGAAGCCATTTTGCATCATTAGTTTGCCCATATAATTTTCCAATTTGGCAGCTGTCCATACAAAAACGATGTATGAAAATTCAAAAATCTGTAACTTTTGAAGGATTTTTTTTGATCGATTTGGTATCTTCGGCAAAGTTGTAGGTATGGATATGGACTGCACTGAAAAAAATTATACACGGTAATTTTTTTTTGCTGATTTTCTATTTAAATTTTTGTCACTGAAACTTGATTTGCAAAAAAACACTATTTTTATTTTTATTTTTTATTTTTTGATATATTTTTGCCAACTTTTCAGAAATATCCAGGTTGTGCAAAAAATCTTTGACCGAGTTATAATTTTTTTAAACAATACTCATTTTTTTCTAAAAATCGACATATTTCAACTTTGTTTTTCAGTGTAAAATCAAATTTGCAATTAAAAAGTACTCCAGTGAAATTTTGATAAAGTGCACCGTTTTCAATTAAATGCCATTTTTAAGTAACTTTTTTGGAAACATTCGCAGTTTATCATTTTTTTTAAATTAGTGGCAAACATGTGAATCGGAAAATTTCACGAATGTTTCATATTTTAACATTGTAAATCGGATCATTAGTTGCTGAGATATCGACGTTAGAAAATGGTGGGTCGTTTGGGTGATACTTGAAAAACATCAATTTACATGTTTTTAAACCTTTGGAAGGCAATATCGCAGCAACTAAGGGTCGTATGAACAATGTTCAAAATCGCAAAATATAAAGAATTTTCTTAGCATTTCAAAAATATTTTTTTCAAAGGTGGGCAAACATGTGCACTAATTTAAAATAATGAAAAACTGCGACTGTTTTCAAAAAAGTTGCCTTAAAATTGCTTTAACTTGAAAACGGTGCACTTTATCAAAATTTTACTACTTTTTGATATCAAATTTGATTTTACATCGAAAAATGAAGTTAAACAATTTTTGCGAGCGATATTTCAATTTTTGAAAAATTCAGAATTGATTAAAAAATTTACAACTCGGTCAAAAATTTTTTGCACAACCTGGAAATTTCTGAAAAGTTGGCATTTTATGTCCTCTAATATATATCAAAAAATAAAAAAAATAAAAAATAGTGTTTTTTTGCAATTCAAGTTTTTGTGACAAAAAGTGAAATTAAAAATCACCAAAAAAATTTTACCGTGTAAATATCATTTTTTTTCTTCAGTGTAGTCCGTATTCATACCTACAACTTTGCCGAAGACACCAAATCGATCGAAAAATTCCTTCAAAAGATACAGATTTTTGAATTTTCAAGCATCATTTTTGTATGGCCAGCTGCCAAATTTGTATGGAAAATTATATGGACAAACTAATGATGCAAAATGGCTTCTTTGGGCATACCGAAGACACCAAAAAAGTTTCAGTCGGATTAAAAAATACAAAAATTAAAATTCTAAAAAAAGACCGATTTCGTAGAGAATTGCTCAGGAGGTTATTTTAAATCTACCAATTTTACAGCTTTCAAATTAAATCGCTGGATTCAGGTTTGAAAATCGAATTGCAATAATATTATTTTTATTTATTATTCTCGAATAAATATCCATACCCTTCAACAACCAAAACCCGCCTATATCCTGGCAACAAACAAAAAAAAAAGAACAAACTACTAGTTAACGTTTGTGTACTTTTAATTTATAACGCATTGGGAAGAGAAGCTATATTATTTTTAATTTCCAGGATCGGTATTTTTTTTTATAATTTTACATTTTACTTTTACCATACATTAATTTAAGTAATAAGAACAAACATGAAAAACTCAAATTTGGCAGAAGAAGCATATGCATTAAGTTTGTGGACGTAGATGAGGTAAAAATAACACCAGAGAAATAAAAATTAGACAAGTAAAGTGCAAATTAAAATACTTAAACAATCTAAATATTGAAAAGTAGTTTATGAGAAGATGCAAAAGAAACTTATTTCATCACGAGTTGTCCATTTATTTAACTAGGCTCTGCCGAGTTGAATTTTTTATACGTTGAATTAAAGTTTGATAATAAATAATTTTGAGATATAAACCATAGAAAAATCTGTTTTGATTAAAACAAGCTTTTCTTTCTTTCAAAAGATAGAACCGTCTGCGCAAAAATGGTCATTTTCAGATGCTAATAACTTTTCAGCAAAAAATCCTAAAAATATGGTGTCTTCGGGAAAATTGTTCTAAATTTAATGAAGGTCCTACATCTGAGAATTGATAAAGATTGGACGACTATTGCGCCCTCCACAAGTAAACAATGAAACAGCCTCCACACATCATGACGATTTTTCCCATTTAAACTTCAAGCGATTAGGTTCCCGTGGTCAGAATGAGCTCAAATTTGGAATTTAGCCTAGCGATGCGTCAATCTTTGATTTCAGGGGGTAGCCCCGAGAAAGGCCGGATTTGGACCACCTTACTGCACATATTGGTATTTTTTGGTGACGATTTTCCACTACCTTGTAAAGTTTTGAAAATCATCAATAATCAATGATTGTCGACCAGATAGTCAATGATTACTCCACAAAATTATTAAATTTTGGGACACATTCGATTTAGAATGAAAATACCTTCAGAACCTTCAAGAAGGGTACAACCGGCATATGCTGATTCATTGTAAAACTAAATACAGAATATTTGATAGTGATTATCACTACCTTAAGAAAGGATCCATGTTTGTCAACATTATTAAAAATTTTGAAATCATAAAATTTTAAATAATTTCTAAGCTTTTTCGTTTTTTTACAAAAGGTGGTTGTTTTCTAGGATTGTTAATGTTACGAAATATAAATATTAACATAGATATCACAGAACAATATATTTAAATTTGCACCCGCATTTCGATTAAAGTTAAGATCATTGCGTTTGCGTATTTTGCGTTTCCCTTTCGCGAAAATTGTAAGCAACATTAGGAGTAGTGGGAAGGCATTTGAAATTCATCAAAGATTCTTCCGATATCCATTTATCGGAGAACCACTCAACCACTTTTCGCTTCACTTGCAAGTACAGTCAGGTTTCGATAAATACTTTTTTTTTAATAAAATACCAATTGAATTGGGTTATATTATTTTGGAAATTTCAATTTGTTTTCCTCTCAAAAATGTATTATTTTTCATAATTATTCCGCACTTTAAGAAGGTTGACTAACCTGTAGTAATCAGCATCGCCATTGCTGGCTCAGAAGGGGCTAAAATCTGCTCCGATGCTGCCTATTTGGATATACATTTGTGTTTTAATTAAATTAGCCTCCAGAATGAGCGATGCCCGCGGAAAATCAAATAAGAAAACTTTATGTTCTCCATCCTTCTCCACAACTCGGTTCTCTGGGCTCTCTTGAAACCCCAATTTCTTCAAAATAACAACAAAAATGTAGAAAGATATGTGTTAGAAAAAAAATCCTGAAAAGGTGTGTTAATTCTTTTTTGTGCAATTTTTTCTTTTTCTACTCAAATTAAGGTAAAATTACAAATAAATGTAAATTTAAACTTTATTATGCTTTAGCAAATTTTCATTATATGTCGATGATGTTCAGCAGAACCACCTTTGGAAGCTGCGAATCGGTGATGGTGGGAGTGCTCCGGCCAGTAATTGATGATGATTGGAGGATGCCTGTGGGTACTCTGTCTAGGAGCTAATTTTATTATTCCGAGAGGCGCCACCACCTCATTGGCTGAATTTTAATGGATTTTAATTCGAAAATACGGCAAAGTGGGTTTGATCGCACCAGAGCGGCGGTCGAGAGGGGTGCAACCTGGATCTATCTGATTGGTAAAAGTTTCACGGAAAAATAAATAGTCCAAACCACCCATTGGTCAATTGGAAGCGAATAATTTAAATTGGATAAAAATATCAACATAAAAAAACGAAATCATTTGTGGGCTGCGGTGTCATCCATCACTGCATGGGTGACCATGGTTTACCAAATCTGAATGACGTATTTTTAATTGGATTTCATTTGCATAATGGAATAAACTGGTGGTGAAGGACTTTTGCGGAAATTAAGATTGATTCGAAAGTGATTGACTTTCCATCCCCTCGAAAGTCATCAAAGTTGGGTGCAACAATGTATTTATGAATCGCATTGCTGTAAATTTTGCACCTGGGTGATGAATAGAGAGAATGCGTAACGTCATTTTCGAATCATCCCACTTTGTTTTCATCTACAAAGTAGGAGGCTGTTCAAGCACAAGCATGACTTTTTTTATTGCTGGTAAATGAGCTGTTTCATAATCAGTAGTGTGTGTTTTATTTATGAAGTTTTCGACATTTTGTTGCTGGAAAATTGTGTGTGTTTTCAAGTTTTGATTGGATAGAAGAGGTTTTTCTTTTTTACGGTTGAAGAAGGATTGCGGCGAGAGTGTCATTTTGCTATGTAGCAGATACATTCCCTGGATGATTTTAGATTCCTGCAGCTATTCCTGGTCTAGCTATAAAACATCGCTAATTCTAGTGATGCTGATCCAACAAACAGATGTCACCAATCCAGTAGGGTTTCAAAAAGAATCAAACAATAAAGACAGCTTCTGGATAAATACAACCGCATCAACTCCATAAACAACTTCTATTTATAATTATAAAAAAAACGACGATCACTTCTTCAACTTTCTTAAGATTTCTTGACTTCATCTCCAGGTTCCAAAAGCCACGCATTTTTATTCCTGCAGAAAAAATATCGATAACAATACTCTCTATTTTTGGCGGACAGTAAATTGGTTCCGCTTTGACAGTTCAAAATTGAGGCCGTTTTGCGAACCACTATTCAGCACCCAGTTTTGCACCATATTCGTACAAGTATGATGAATATTTTATTTAAAAAAAAATATCACAATTGAGTTATTCTCAAGATTTTAGCAATTTTTTCCGCGATTTACAATTTTTTAATCTGGATGAAACATTGCCCATACAAATAAAAAAAAATTTCCGGCAGCTTTCCAACTATCGAATGTAAAAATATGCTCAATTTATTCAACCTCACATGCCAAAACCATGTACTACATAAATTTGCCCTTGAACGGGTGTCCTTTTGCTCTTGTACATGAAAATTCATCTGCGTTTTAGTTTTGCCATACTTTGCTTTTCCCTTCTGTTTTATTTGGGGGGAATTCCAAGAATCGGAAACACTCGGCAGTGTGCAAAAATTTGTGCTAATTCTTTTCCAGGAACACATCTGGAGTTTTTTTTTAAAAGGTCCAATAAACCAAATTTCTAGTTTTTGCTTTTTGGGTGTTTTTGAAACCGCCTTGAGTCAAGGGTATTAAAAAACACCCAAAAAGCAAAAATTGAAAATTTGGTTTATTGGACCTTTTTAAAAAAAACTCCAGACATTTGCTATTTTAGTTCAGGTGGAGTGTAAAAAGGAGAATTTTGAGTTTATTGTAGCAAGCAAATGTTTTCAGATTGACTGACGGGAAAAAATGCTAAAGTTAAAAGTGAATCTTTATTTTTTTCAAGTAACCTCAAATTTAATTGAAAAAATATAACAAAATACTTTTCAAATTTTAGTTTTTAAACCTTTTCGCATCCAATTTTCTGCAAAACAAACAACAAAAAAATCTCTCAGTCAACCATCATCATCATCCTACACAGGCCCCCGGCTCAGTTGATGCATGATAGAACATAAAACGAGTTAAATTATCATCATTATTCACAACATGCTTTCTGGCTCGCCCCTCAGGCCTCTCCCCTTGTGCTCAACCCTTTGGCCACAGTTGCCAAAAATGGAGAGCGAAGATAATTAAGAATTCAGCCGGCCACGCAGTAGTAAAAAAGTGAAATAAAAAAAAATGCACGAAACAGAACAAAGAAGAAGCAGCGGGAACAACAACAATGATGGAGCAAAAAATTCGGTAACCTTGAAATACCAAAACATAAACAAACGAGGGAACAAAAGAGAACGGCGAAAAATGGTTATGTGTAGGAAGGTGAGTTGGGGAGAAGAGGTTTAACATTGCGATAGCAATCAATTGAGTAACAGGAAGAGCGAAGAGAAACTGGACAGCAAAACAACATAAAAGAAGACAAGTACATAAGAAAAGGAGAAGTGAATAAGTGGAGGGGAGGAAGGGGGGGGGGGGAGCAAACCAGCAAAAATATAAGTCAATCGAACAGGCACGTTCTGTGGGACGCTCAACATATGTTAGATGGATCGTGTTGTTATTTTTTTCGGCGTTTGATGGATCTAAGTTGGACGTCTGTATGGGATGGAAGATCACGATCAGTTATTTTTTTGTTTTTGGGTTTGAGTTGGGCGAAATTTATGAGTCATTTGCATTAATGGCGCAGTTGAAAACTCAGAAGCAGAATGGCAAAGTTTGCTAGGATTCAAGAATAAATTAGGCAAATTTGTTACATAAGCTTTTCGTATTTTTTACATGATCTCTCAATCGATAAACTGAAAATGCCCATAAAAACTGTTTTGTGTAAACCATTTAAAACCAAATAACTTGAAATCAAATCAAACATTTATCGTGAATCTGAGTTTAAAAATTATAACCTATTCTTAAAAATACCTCTTAACAGCAACCTACCCCAGTTTACGACGAGTTCAATTTTTTTAGTGTTCACCCAACTGGCAGTCGCATGATTGTGATGCAAGGCGGCATGAAAGTATATCAGAATCTGCATGAAATCTGTCCTCATGCATTTTTTGCGATATAGAAGTATGACATTTTTGCCCGTTACCGACAATTATCGACATTACAGACGGCTTTTTGGTTGTATTTCACAAAAAAACACTTAGTAGAACTAGGATTGAACCACCAACTTCTTGGTTATTGATCCGACACGCTACCACCGCGCCATGGACGCTTCATGATTTGTGGGAGAAAGAGCACAAACATATTCTTCTCTTTAAAAAGTTGCTCGGGGACGCGCCAGCATTATATGTGTTGGTGAGAACTGCAGATCGCTGACATGTTTACACGCGGGCAAAAATGATCTACGGGCTTGCTGCAAAAAATGCTATAAAATGTGACATTTTCTGCAGCAAATCCAATGTTGCAGATTTTGAGATATATTTTTCCTTTGGGTGTATGTTCTTCCAGTTTGGTTCTACCAGGTGATTTCGGCCCGGCAAACAACAAACTCGATGCGATCCACCACTTCCGTTGTTTCTTTATTTGTTGCTTCACCATACCAATTTAGTTGCTGCTATGTTATGTAATACTTATTTCGTATAGGTATCCCACATTTTCGTGGAAGTGTATTTTGAGAGCATTTTTTTCGTGATTGACAATATGATGTCCTTTTTTTGTAGCTCTTTGATATTAATGTTGGCTAGGTAAAGAAGAAAAACAAAATCAAATCCAAACTTATTATATTAAGAAATTCTAAAAACTTGTTGAAACAACTTTTTTAAGGTAAATTTTAAAAACCTTAAATTTTTTATTTCTGAACTATTCTAATTAAACATTAAATCGTTAGCTGTGCTATAAATTTACGTATTTCTTTCTATTGATTTAACTTTTATTTTCCTATCTTAATTATTATTATTTTTTCATCTGACTTTAATTAATTTCTTAAGATTTCTAATCGACAAAAAATGTATATAATACAAAATTACAAAAAATGTATATAATAATTTGAATTTTAAAAATATTGGATTCCGCCGTCTGACAACGTAAAAAAACAATATAAGAAGAAGAAAAATAGTACAAAACGAAGCAATATTTCGAATTCAGAAATGGACTTTAGGTGGCAAAGATTTAAGTAGGAACTGAAGTCTTAACCCAAAAATTTTTACAAAAAAATGGTTATTATGATTTCTCATACATTAAGTTTTCATACCTTTTGATTTGGCGTAGATCTTGTTACCAAAATGTAATTTTGCATGATTGATTTCTTTAAAAGATTCTTCATAAAATTTTAGAAAATTACAAAAAAATGAATAGTTTTCTGTCAACAGAATAAAAATGCAAATTTCTTTGAGGCAAACTTAATTTACCCATACCCACAAATTTCCATAATGTGTAAAAAATCATTGACCAAGTTATGAATTTCAGAATCAAAACTGATTTATTGAAAAAAATCGAAATGACATAAAGTGAAATTAAAAATCACCATTTTTTTACCGTGTATCATTTTTTTCAGTGTAGCTCTTACCCATACCTACAACTTTGCCCAAGACACCACATCGGTCAACACATTCTTTCGAAAGTTACAGATTTTAGAATTTTGATTTATCATTTATATATGGACAGCTGTCAAATTTGTATTAAGAATTAAATGGATAAACTGTTCTGGCTTCTGTGGGCATACCGAAGCATCAAACAAGTTTCAGATGGGTTAAAAAATACAAAAAATTTAATTTAAAAAATACCTATTTCGTTATCATTTCCCAAAGTCAAGTTGCAGTTTATAAATTTTTAAACACATTTTTATACATAACTTTTGAACTACTTATCGAAACTTCAATCTGTATAAAACTCGATCTATGGGACCCTAAACCAAGTCGAATGCAACAGGTTCGGGTCAAATCGGTTCAGCCAGTGCCGAGAAACATGTGCTAGTTTGTTGGTCACACACACACACACGCACACACACATACACGCAGACATTTGTTCAGTTTTCGATTCTGAGTCGATATGTATACATGAAGGTTTACAACGTTTTTATACAATGTTCATTTTTAGAGCAGGATTATAGCCTTACCTCAGTGAGGAAGGAAAAAAATCAAGTGTTGAGTTTAAAATGTTTCTTTTTATTTTTGCGGACTTTTATTATATGTTAAGGTGTTTTTTTTTATAAAAATAATGCGAATTATCTTTAATCACACACAAGAATAGTACTGAAATTTGAGAAATAGTTTAACTTTTTGAACACTTATCATGACGGTACTTCGAAAACATGTGATATTTTGCAAAACCTAGCATAAACTCCGGATTCGGGAGCAATTTGCTTCTTTCCTTGAAAAAATATAGTTTCCGTTAAGTTTTAAATTTTAATAATAATTTGAGAAGCTTAAGTGTACATTTAAATGTAAATATTGTACTTTAGAGCAATTCCAGCTAAAATCATGATTTTTTCTGGTGCTTTTGTACCCGACCCTCACCAAAGTAGGTTTTTTGGTAATTTCTATATGACAGTCTTGATTTTTCAGTCTCGTAAATATTTTTACCAGAAAGCTCGTCCAATTTCCCATAAGTTGGCCTGTAACAGCTTTTTGATTTGACTCGTTTTTATATTTACATAAGCAAATTTATTAAATGCAGAAAACTATAAAAAAAAGTTCAAGATGGTATGTCAGAGACATAACCGAAAGACATAGGACCAAACAATTTGAATGTGTTTTTGGATTGCTAGTGAAATCTGAAATAACATTATTTTATTTTGTTTTATAGATTTGTCGGCAAAATTGTCATAAATGTTCTCCCAAGGTGAACCTTCCATGAGGGCACCGGCCACTCCAGGTTGTGGTCACTACGGTCGAAATGTCAATTTTCACGTTCAGTATCAAAAACCATGAATTTTGATACCCATATTGCCACAACTCGTATGTTTCTGTAAATGTCCCCCCAGGCCCCGGAGGAACCTTCTTTGAGGGCACCGGCCACTCCAGGTTGTGGCCACTACTGTCAAAATGGCCATTATTATGTCCAGTATCAAAAACCATGAATTTTGATACCCATATTGCCACAACTCGTATGTTTCTGTAAATGTCCCCCCAGGCCCCGGGGGAACCTTCTTTGAGGGCACCGGCCACTCCAGGTTGTGGCCACTACTGGCGAATTGGCCATTGTTATGTTCAGTATCAAAAACCATGAATTTTGATACCCATATTGCCACAACTCGTATGTTTCTGTAAATGTCCCCCCAGGCCCCGAGGGAACCTTCTTTGAGGGCACCGGCCACTCCAGGTTGTGGCCACTACTGTCAAAATGGCCATTATTATGTTCAGTATCAAAAAACCATGAATTTTGATACCCATATTGCCACAACTCGAATGTTTCTGTAAATGTCCCCCCAGGCCCCCGGGGAACCTTCTTTGAGGGCACCGGCCACTCCAGGTTGTGGCCACTACTGTCGAAATGGCCATTATTATGTTCAGTATCAAAACCATGAATTTTGATACCCATATTGCCACAACTCGTATGTTTCTGTAAATGTGTTCCACCGGCCAGGCCCTACTATGGCCATTATTATGTTCAGGAACCTTTTTGAGGGCACCGGCCACTCCAGGTTGTGGCCACTACTGTCGAAATGGCCATTATTATGTTCAGTATCAAAACCATGAATTTTGATACCCATATTGCCACAACTCGTATGTTTCTGTAAATGTCCCCCAGGCCCCGGGGCCAATCTTCTTTGAGGGCACCGGCCACTCCAGGTTGTGGCCACTACTGTCGAAATGGCCATTATTATGTTCAGTATCAAAACCATGAATTTTGATACCCATATTGCCACAACTCGTATGTTTCTGTAAATGTCCCCCAGGCCCCGGGGAACCTTCTTTGAGGGCACCGGCCACTCCAGGTTGTGGCCACTACTGTCGAAATGGCCATTATTATGTTCAGTATCAAAACCATGAATTTTGATACCCATATTGCCACAACTCGTATGTTTCTGTAAATGTCCCTCCAGGCCCCGGGGGAACCTTCTTTGAGGGCACCGGCCACTCCAGCTTTTTTTTCACCACTGTCGAATTGGCCATTTTTCATAAGAACCGCCGCATCATAGCGACTTCCACGCCGTCCGCTTCGCTCGAATTTCCTCCTTCTGCTGCCGGTGGTTCTTCCTTCTGGTTGCTGATCCTCTTCTTCTATTGGCCGCTGCTGCTGCTGCTCCGCGTCGGCCCGACGTGCACAGTTCGAGTGCTCGTTCCAATGTGACTTGCTTTTGCGAAATTTTCTGCTTAAATAGCGGCACAGCCGGAGAACGGCACAAAAGGGGCGCGGTCTCGAATGCATACGCTCGCTCTGATTGGTCATCTGTCCGATTTGTACTGAAAAATTACTCATTTTGATTGCATGTTTTAAGTGCTTTAACTATGTTTAGTCAGACTATCTATGTAGTTAAACAATAGCTGAAGTCTTCCTCTTTCGATTGGTGGTCCAACCGTCTGGATTGATTCACAGGGAAAAAAGATATAAGCGTTCAAAATGTCCCCTTTTTTAACGCTTAAAAGTGACGCTTTGGATCGAATTTCTGAACTGGCCCCCCAATATAGTAAGTAGAGACATAGTCCTATGTCAAAAAACACTGTTAAGATTTTCTGTAGTTTTCTGCACTACAACTTTGGAGAACATTGTCACACAGATTCACAAAAAATGACCCTTATGACTTACCGCTGATTCAAAAAGTATATTACATTACAGTTTATCATAAAAAAATGTTGGAACTTTTAAAACTATTTTTGTATTTTTTTTTGGAATTTTGAGTACGCTATCAAATTGGGCGTCCAAATCTACATAAAAGTGCTTTGTCGATAAATTTACAAACTATCACCATTTCAAATCATTGAAAAACACTTAATTTTTTGCATGTTCAAAACAAGAAAGGGGTCGTACAGCCCCTCCATCAAGTGATATTGAAGAGTGGACCTCGGATGATCAAGGACAAAAATTACCCCTGAGAACAAAGTTTCACGCAAATCGAAGAGGGGTCTGGGCAACTTCTTTGATTTCGTGTTGTCGTGACTTTATAATAGTATAACTAATTTTTTGAATGAACTGAACTGAAAATTTACCGAAAAACAAGTTTGACGGTGAAAAGTTTGAGTATATTAATCAAATTATAAATAATGCGATGATGAGCTTGACTCTGAGTTTATACACACATGAGTTTTGTATAAAACTTTTCCGTTACGATTGACGTCAAACTGACAGCATTAAATTCTAATTGCTAAAATGAGCAACTTCGATGATTCAACTTTCCCACACAATGTGCTTACTAGGGTGGGTCATTTTTTTCGACAGTGCTCGGATCCGGCTGAAATAAGGTCCATCTTGTAGAGGGTACCCATAGGGACTCTCAAACCAAATTTGAGCTCATTTGGTTGAAAACTGGCTTGTCGCTCGGGGGTTAAAGTTTACATGGAAATTACTATGGGAAATGTGTGATTTTACTTCAAACGCTCCTACAAGCTAAGCGACAAACTTTAGACCACACTTACACTAGGTAGCCGTGCCGGGGGGTGGTCCAAGGAACATTTTTCTCTAAGGGTTCATGGTCATCCGTTCAACCCTGAGCTTGCGCAAAGCCGAAACATCCGGCGACGCCGGAATCCTTTAAAATCTCAGTTTTGATGGTCAGCGCATACTACGAAACTAAGATTGCATCGTGTGACAGAATGAGAAACACGACGCCAAACGTCAACTCACTAAAATAGAAGCAATAAATGAGGGTGTTTGCTCTCCCAATAAAGTGTTTAATAAGCAAATTGAAAATAAAGATCACCGGATCGGATCAAAAGTTGAGCCCTGAAGAGAACATGGCCTCCAAACCCGAGTTCGTCGTTGAGCAGTTCTGGAGAAATTTGCGCGCGAGGAATGCGAGAAGCGGGCCAGCCGCGGCAAGCGATCTTCGGCGAACTCTTACTCAAACATGAATCGGGCCGGAGAAGAAGTTGAGGAAGTGCCGCCAAAACGGCAGAGTCAGCCGAGAGCGACGAAAAGTTTAGCGCCATCGGGATGGACAGAACAGGGATGGATTGGCCTTAATGAAGCGGTTATCACCGGCTTACCTAAATAATATTCCATATAGTAAAATACTTAAAAAGCATAGCTGTTATTTTTTATTTATTTTTTGGACCAATAAAAGTTATTTTCTTTAAGTTTCACGAATGTATTTAACATTGTATCACTTGTACTTCTACTGCACGCACTTCTTGACCGCGTTGTTGCAGATTATACGGCTCTCGTAGAAATCAATCACCAGCTTTGAAACGTGCTGGCGGACACTCCTGGACAGTTCAGTTCCACCTCGTCGAGTCCCCTCCAGGGATCCTGGAACAGCCTTTCGCCGTCCTCTTCGGCCACTGCTTCCAACTTCTCCGCCACGTGTCCTTTTTCGAACCCGTTCTTGGCCTTCGTGCGTTTGGCTGGAACCACCGGAGGCGGGGCTGTGACCTCCGGCGCTAAACTTTTCGTCGCTCTCGGCTGACTCTGCCGTTTTGGCGGCACTTCCTCAACTTCTTCTCCGGCCCGATTCATGTTTGAGTAAGAGTTCGCCGAAGATCGCTTGCCGCGGCTGGCCCGCTTCTCGCATTCCTCGCGCGCAAATTTCTCCAGAACTGCTCAACGACGAACTCGGGTTTGGAGGCCATGTTCTCTTCAGGGCTCAACTTTTTGATCCGATCCGGTGATCTTTATTTTCAATTTGCTTATTAAACACTTTATTGGGAGAGCAAACACCCTCATTTATTGCTTCTATTTTAGTGAGTTGACGTTTGGCGTCGTGTTTCTCATTCTGTCACACGATGCAATCTTAGTTTCGTAGTATGCGCTGACCATCAAAACTGAGATTTTAAAGGATTCCGGCGTCGCCGGATGTTTCGGCTTTGCGCAAGCTCAGGGTTGAACGGATGACCATGAACCCTTAGAGAAAAATGTTCCTTGGACCACCCCCGGCACGGCTACCTAGTGTAAGTGTGGTCTAAAGTTTGTCGCTTAGCTTGTAGGAGCGTTTGAAGTAAAATCACACATTTCCCATAGTAATTTCCATGTAAACTTTAACCCCCGAGCGACAAGCCAGTTTTCAACCAAATGAGCTCAAATTTGGTTTGAGAGTCCCTATGGGTACCCTCTACAAGATGGACCTTATTTCAGCCGGATCCGAGCATTTTCGAAAAAAATGACCCACCCTAGTGCTTACCCTACAAAAACCGATTGTATTATAATTCGGCATCGCGCCGTTATAATATTCCAATAACGACGTAATTGTCCAGTAATGAAATGAACCCATCTACACACACTCGTCATACACGTACGCACACGTGTTTGTCCGGCGCTCTTGCACCGCTGGCACCGTATTTGCCAAGACGGTAATGAATATTAATGCAAATGTTGACTCGAGACAAACACCCCCTTTTCAACATACTTACTTGGTGTTCTTGGAGGACTCTCTTCGAAGGATAAACTCAGCATGGACCAATACTGGAAACTGGCTGCGGTCACACAAATCACAGACTGCCAGCAAGCCTTCCACATTTATACGGGTCTATGATTCCGTATTCTGGTTTTGTTGGACCAATTCGAAGGAGCCATTCGAGCCCGAGACGAGCATCGGAGCGCGTTAAATGGGCTTACCAAAGAGCCATAAAATTGATTTACAGTGTTTACTTGTCGTTAGCATTCCCTTAACGCTCGGGGGCTCCTTGGAGTCCGGAGTCTCCTGAATCGAAGTAATAATCCTCGTTGTAACGAGAGTCGGTTGTCATTGTCAGCAAGGGAAAATGTTGAAGAAATATCCAAGGCGTAAGGGTGCTAAATCAATGGAGGTACTCGTCAGCATCGAGACGCAGAGTCCTTCATGACGCTCTGCTACTGACAATAATGACAACGAAACGTTTCCTGAGTTACTCATCTTTCGTGGCCCAGACAAACCCACCTCTATAGCTGCTGTAACCGATAGTCTTCTGTAGCCTCTTCCTTGTTGGAGATGATACTGCAAACAAAGTGCAGCAGCCAGAATGATGGGGGTTGTCTGCTCGTCAACCATGGAGTTAATTACTGATTGCTTCAATCAACAGCAGTAAGGCTCGGCTATATAGCTGTCTGGTAGGGTAAAATCACATTGTCGAGGGTCAGGTTGCACAATGTCAGACAGTGTAGATTTGCTCAACAGGACCTTTCCAGAAGGTTTGCATGTCATTAATTTTATTTGATTAAGAAGGTCTTTGTTTGCTTATTTGCTTAGTAAATTCTGCAATCAGCTTGGAGAACTATTTTTTTTACTTTTACGTATTGCTTAAAACTAATGGCGACAATTTGCTTTTTTTTCGCCTTTTCATACACTGCAACCAACCATTAATTATCACATCACAACTTTGTCGGATCGCGAAATCGCTTCCTTATCTGGTTGTTCCCGGGCCTTGCCGTGGAGTTTTGTATGATTGATTACCTCCACCCACTCGTACGATTCATCTCCTTCGATGCGAACAATTGACTATTCAACAGTCATGAAGCAGCGCTATAAAAACAGCTGGCACAGAAAACGGCTTCCAGAGCCAATGGTGCCTGCAGCCGCAGTTCTTCTTCATCGATGGAATTTGAATTGTAAATATCAGACCCGAGGACTGGTATCGGTTCTATATGCGATATATGTTTGAATTCAAAGAGGCTTGAAATATTATTCACCCAGTTCGGTCGCATCTTGCTGCGCCTGACGGATGACTGGAGTACGGTTCCGGAACTCCAGCGATTGAACGCGGTGGGCAAGGACGTGAACATATGGGATGATGTCCTCAACAAGACCTGGAAGCTCTGGAAACTGGATATGCAAATGGGTAATGCAAATATATGGGCAGAACTTTGCGGATCGCGTATGAGCCCTGGAATGATCGGGACGTGCCTGCCTGGGATCAATTGCATCATGTCATGCTCCAATTTCAGGCCAGGTTCTTGATGATGTCCTATTCCTACTGCCGAGTACGCAGGAAGAAGTTTTTCCATTTATCCACTTAATGCGACTGCAGTTAACTAGATGCATCCGTACTTTGAACGCGAAAAGGGCAAATTTTGATGTGAACTCGGGAAGCTATAAAACAACACTTAATAGTGATTGATGTGAGATTCGTGGTAGGCCTTGAAAAACTGTCAGCATGTTTTCAAAACTATTCAGTTTTGATAATTTCCATCAGGATGTTAGTAAATGTGTTTTTGTTATTGTGAATATTTAGAATGGGATTTGAACCTTCCTTCATATTTTTTTACAGATTCTAACCATATGAAAAATATTCACAAAAAACTCTTGATTTAAACATTCTTGATCTTTGTTTATGCCCTCAATGCTGTATATTTAAACGCGCTATTTGTTGTTTGTTTCATGATAATATTTTAGATTTCAATATGGACCAATAGTTTTCAAAGCACTAAAAAAATTGATCGTAGAAGGCGTAGATTGCGAGATAAAATTTTGGGGCCATCAACAAAGTTGCTCGAATTGGCAAGTCCAACCAGTTTCCAGAAGATAAAAAAATGGTAATAATATTCCTTAAAAGTTGGATATTGTTAGATTTTTTAAAATCCCAGTCGTGTACCACCGAAAATTTGAACTTATCGAAAAATTGCCCCTATCCATTTGCAACAACAACAACAACAAGACATCAAAGCTCCAAACTATTTTTTTTTTCGGAAAATCAATTTTCAAATTTTGTGACCGCTGTGCAACGGTCTGATAGCCGTGCGGGCTAAGACGAAGGTTTCTTGCGTGCTTGGTTAAAACCCAGCGGATTTTTTTTTACTTAAATTTTTTTCGAAATTTTCAAATAGACCCTAAAATATGGACATGGTAAAAAAAATTGTTTTGGTCCTTTCAAATATTAGGATTCATTTAATATTTTGAAATAATCCGAAGTTCGATTAGCAGAAGAAATTCAAGTCATGAATAACACCTTTTTTGAATATTTCAAACATAAAATTCGAGTTCAATATGTCATCACCGCCACTTTGGCCGCCATCTTGAATTTGTAAGTTCATAATTATTTTAGCATTGTTTAGGGGTCGACAATTGAAAATAAAACATGTCCGAACAACGTACCGTACACAGCAAAAAAAAAGTTGAATTTTGGAAGGTTGTAATTTGGTAGGTTTAATATTATCTCTTTTTTAGTAAAAAAATGTGTTAAATGTAAACCTGATGAAAATTTACCAGAAACTTTGCATCTTAATATAAAGCCATAATATCCTTTTCGGCTTTTTCAACGTTTTTCCAAAATCGTGATGTTTTAGATAAATTGGGAACACTGCCAAATTATTGTTGACCAACTTGTGCAATAGCAGTTACATATCCAAAAGTGACGTATTTCAAAAGTGGTTATTTTGCGCAATCCATGAGCATGCACATAAAAATAAATCATGGTAATATTACATCTGGGAAGGGGTACATCTTTTATGTCAGAAAAAATGTGTAATTTTACCTTTGAAAACGTATAATTTTACCACTATTTAGGCGTAATGACACTTTTTCTAAACTAAGGTAAAATTACATCATTAATGAGGTAATATTCAAGCTTCCAAAATTACACCTTCCAAATTTACACAATTTTTTACAGTGTGGTTGACATCCGCATGAGCATGGTTGACTATTTTACGTAGACAATTTTTTGTTGAGAAAAGGTAATTTTATAAAGTGTAATTATTTTTCTAAGTCGCATACAATAGCTACAACTTTGCCGAAGACACCAGATCGACCAGAATATTCGTTCTCATGCTACAGATTTTTGAGTATTTCAATTACTTTTGAAAATTCTGGGCTGGTGAAAAAACACAAAAAAATTTCCGATAAAAATGCTTATTGTTTAGAGAATTGCTCAATTGTTAAAAACTTCATACCTTCAATGAATGTGAAAAAAATATTTCCAAAAATTCAAAGCTCAAAGCTCAAAATGACTTTCCAATCTGGCACATTTTGAGTCTGCTGTTGAAATTTTGGCAACAAATGATAGTTAACTTGCTTGAACTTTTATTCTGCCATGAATCATTGTTGTTTATGAAGGATCACGAAAACGATGAAGAATGATTGTTGTTTTTTTTCTGTAATTGATCGCCTTTTATTGAAACTAGTGTTCAATTACCTTTGAACTTGTCTCACAAAATTGCTTTTCATTTAGTGACTTAATTTAATTCATTTTGAATAATTTTAATATTCGTTTTGATGCAATTAAAATCTTGCATGATGATTGTGAGAAGATAATGATCAGAAGGATAAGATCTTTCGATAAAGTGTTTTAGATTAAAGGGAACCACATTGAGTGGCTTTGACAATGACAAACTGTTATTCTGAAAAAAAAATTCTTTGATTTTTTTTATGGTTCAACTTTTTTAAATTATTTTTACATTAAGGGGTATTCTATTAACAACAAGGACAAAGCGAGGACTTGCTGTTTCAACAATTATCGATTTATGTTTTTTTTTTTTCATTTCGCACATATTTTTTTTATTAAGCTTTCAATTGGTAACCTTGTAGCAGTTTAAAACAAAAAAAAAATAACTGTTTTTAAATTCAAGTCAACAATTTTGACTCAATAAGATATCAAAAAACTGTGTACATTAATAAAGATAAAAAAGTTATATGAACTCACCAACGAATTCACACCCCCACCGGGTGCAATGAACCTGCGGAGTATGAGATGGCGTAACTCCAGTAGCCGCAGTTCGTTCGTGTCATTTCCAGCTGTCCAGTTTGTCCACTTGGTCCACTCATGCCTGCTGTTGCTGCTGCACCACACCACTCATCAAACAAAGATAGAGACAACATGGCGGTTAGAAGGAGATGGTCCAGGAGTTGAGGGCAGTCCAGCAAACCACTCAACGGACATCGTATTGCGCCTAAACAAAACTGCATCTCACTTAGGAGTGATTCTCTGTAAGATTGGATTTGAGATCTGCAAATTTTTTTCTTGAATTTTTCGACACAGTTAAGGAATAAGAAAAAAAATAATGAAATTTTTGGTTGCATGTCTGTCAATTTGGGGTTGAACTTGCAGAGAATAACTCTTATGACCCGGTCCCGTGTGTGTCTGGATTGGACGTGCCCGGGCTCAAGTGACCATATATCTGCCGTTGTGTACACACAATCGAAGCGTTGAATTTCATTTGGATATAGCCAGATGATTTGTGTTTATTTATATTCATATACATCATTAATATTAATTACGGGTCGCGTCTCTTTCTCCGGGCTGTTGTCCACCAGGGCAATCTACATATATGCGTATACAATATTCTCTCTTCACAGCTTTCAACTGCTTTAATGATACCCGAGGTGGTGAACGATGAGCTGTATATTATTCGTTCGGCTCTTGCATTAAAGGTAGATAGATCAATTGACATCCTACTTAACAGAAGCTCCGGATAGCTGCAATAAGTATTGTTTAGATAAGAGAGAACATTGCATGTTCTACCCTACCCATACGTTTGCATTGGGGTCTCCCCACCTCTTTGACACAGCCCCGAGACAATATGGGGTCATATTCGAGTCAGGCCCCTCAACCACTGTCAGCGCCCACAAAAAAAAAAAAAAAAAAAAAAAACAGGTATCCACTCCTTGAAATCTGTGCCGTGTGTTGTCCCCCTGCCTTGGTCATTGACCGTACGTTCGGTGCTGATGGCATTGGACCGCTCTAATGTCCAACGGACGGGTCTAGATCGATCGTTGACCTGTTGCCACCGCTGCTGTTGGTAACAACTAGTGAACGTTTTCATATGAATAGAACCAGCTGCAGTGCTACATCTAAATGAGTTTGTCCTCGATTTCGTAAATGGCCTATCGGATTTCG